>NC_045639.1:19482182-19783932 GCF_009829145.1 Chiroxiphia lanceolata
AACAGGCTCCCCAGGGAAGTGGTCAGAGTACCAAGCCTGACAGAGTTCAAGAAGAATTTGGCACATGGGGCTGTTCTGTGCAGGGCCAGGAGCTGGACTTCAATGGTGCTTGTGGATTCCTTCCAACTCAGGATATTCTGTGATTCTATGATTCTGTAATCACCTACGCTCTGAAGGAAAAGGCAGTAAGTTATGCTTTCTGGACGGAAAATTTTTCATTTTCTGAGACACACAAGAGGCTGAGGGGTACCTCAGCTGGCAGAGTAATGATACTGGGGATTGCAGGACGCCACATGCACACCAATACGAGATGACATTCGCAGAGGAGGGTGGGCTGCAGCGCCTGCCGAGGCCAGCGGGCCGAGCGGGAGCGGCCGCGGGAGGGCGGCAGAGCCTCAGGAACGGAGCGGAGCCGCTGCCCCGTCCTGCTGCGCCTGCAGAGCTGCTGTGCCTGCCACGTATTTGGAAAACAAATCCTGCAACAACACGAGCTAGTCAGAGGGGTCAGCATGTCTCACAGTCATAATAGCAGACGAACGCGATTATGAACGCAGACTCGCTTCTACTCTTACTTCCATGGGTCATTCTTTAATTATTTGTGCTGTGTCCGTCCAGATTAGACTGTAAGGTCCTTGGGGTAGGGACTTGTCTAAACGATGTATTGCTATGCACACCTATGACACTGTGCAAATAATTAACTGCTGTAATTATCGTGCTTGTAAAGCACCCTCACTTGACATTGCTACTGGGCAGTCACTGTCATTTGAATATGACTGTCAACCAGACTAGGACCTTGAGTTTAAAACCGAAGGGAGGCTAAGCCCTGATTCACTAACATGGTCTATTGCTTTTAAGTGTTTGTAGAAATAGACCAAAATTTTACCCATTAAAGTTTTCCTTAAGTGCTTCCCGGGTGAGAATGACCAAACTACCGGGAGACTAATGCTCTCCAATGGAGAGCATCTGGGAGAACCAGGTTCTAGCCCTTGCTCCACTAAATATTTAAACCAGAAGGAAATGCATTAGCAAGGGCTCTTGTGAGATCTTGGCAGGTTTTTAATCTATTTCATCATCTTTCAAGATGTTCATCGGTAGCAGATGAGGTTTCTACAGGCCATGGCCTTCCACAGAGATTTACCTCCCTCTGTGTACTGTCACGATGCTCAGTGTATGGAACTGGACATCTTGGCTTTCAGGAATAGTCCAAATTGGAAGCCATGAACAATCTGTGTCTCACCTGGCTCTAGCAGAGCTGCTTGGGGTGTTCTCTGTCCCTCTTCCTGGCTCCCAAAGTGATGCAGTCCACCTGAATATACACAGAGCTTGCCAGAGCTGTATGCTTCCTACCAGACAGAGTAAACACATGAGGAACAAATGCTTTTCTTTCACAGACAAGGACAAGTAAAAGATCACAAAGTCTTAAGGAAGGAGATTAAAGCAATCAAGAAGCACTATCAAAGCTCTGCTCCTACTACCTGAGTTTTTGAGGTACACTTGGGAGCTTCTTCAGTACATTACCTTCCCAGTACTGGTAGCTCTGCAGAGGAGCTAACTCTTGTTCAGAGGGGTTATTTTTGCAGTACAGGAGTCCTGAGCTCTTGCAGGGAGATAACAAGAGGACTGCTGGCTGGTAAAGGTTGCTGTCAACAGAGTAAATGTGCAAAAGTAACTTTATACCTAGAATGTGCAGGGATCAAACAGGATTAACATTGCAAAAAACTAACACAGGCGTGTGTGTGCTTGTGTGTGTAAAGCTTCATCTCATGATTTCAGGGAAAGTGTGGTGTTTGCTCCAGAAATCACACTGGCGCCAGCAGGAGCTGGTCTGGCTGCATCAGGGTTACAGTTAACAGCTTGAAACCAGCACCTAAAGCAGTGGTCAAGCTACTGATCTGAAGGGGGTAATTTAGGGCTGCTGATCCCGCTGCTTCCTCAGTTATTTCCTTTCTTTATCTCCAGTGGCTAATGCAACACCCAACCGGCCCCTAAACAGCCCAGGTGCAGCTGAGCACCTCAAATGCCTAACTACAGTATTGGGCTCCTTTTACTTCTTTCTTCTTCCTTCATGCATTCCTTCTTGGCTATGCACTGAGGTACCTTCAAAAGGGGGAATAGACTAGGATCACATCTGGTTTATTCACTGCTCTGTGCTGAGACTCATACCCCTCTTGGCTTTAAGGGGCCCTAGGCATGTGTCTTAGTGCCCTTTCACTACCTGCAGCTTGGCATGAGCATTTTTTGCATCACAGGTCCAGCAGAGGGTCTATTCTGGCACCAAGAAGACCATGCCCTACACTTTAGATAGGAATTTAGATGCTACATCAGTCATCCTGCATCTACATGATGCTCTACTGACAATTTCAGGCTGAAGAGATCATGTGTATATATATAGGTACTTAAATCAAAAAGGCCAGTGAGCCTGGTTTTGCACATTGGTACCAAACAGGCTTTGTAACATGGCTGTGCTCAAGCTTTTCAGCTCTCCTGGAAAGCAGGTTGGTGTTACTCCCATTTTAAAAATGAAGGCTAATTGACTTTCTCTCAAGGGCTACAGTAGAACACAGATATGCAGAGAACAGAGTTGTGTGCTGTCCTCAGGCTGTGCTGCCCCACTTTGGCATTCCCTCTGTGTCAAGGCCAGAGGCCAAGCTCTGCAGCTCTCCCAAGCACATCTGCAGTGCTATTGAATTCATAGCATCAACACTCAGGAGAGTAGAATTTGGTCTCAAATATGCAAAAGATTTAAATGGGTGATTTGACACACCATGACAAGAGAGGGACTTCTGAAGAGTAACAAAAGGTTGTGAAATTGCTAAGGGATTAAGTTGTTTGAATCATTGTTCCAGCTTTATTAAAAAAAGGTATAAATTCATTTCAGTTCTTAGCGGATTTCAAGCTGCCAATTTCTGAGCTTTCACAGCCTTTGATGTGATTCCAGCTTTCTATGATGTAAGTGGATTATTTTTTCCTTAATTCTGAAGAGGCCATTTCCCTCCCAGCCCCCTCCAGAAAAATGTCGCAACAATCACTCTAACCAAACACTGATTTTTGGTTAATTGTGGATGTTAACCCACTCTCTGCAGTGGTCTGTTTTTCATATACTTTTCAAGACTTGAGTAGAAGGGAAGACACCAGTGGTAAGCCACTATTTTAAATAACAATGATCCTAAAACACACAATAGGCCATGCACTTCAGTTCCAACTGCATACATAAAACAACCATCAAAAGACACATTCGTCTCCTTTTAAATACAGCCAAGTTTGGGTGGAATATGGCAGCTTTTTAGCATACAGAGCAGCAAAACACAATTTAAGCTGCAGCATGAGGAATAGTTTATCCAACAAAAAGCAAAAGGGAAATGTAGCAGGAAGAATGCCATTATATACCTGGACTTAATCCAAGACACCTGAGCTGACATTTCTGGTCTAGCTGAAAACAGCCCAAATCCTTAAATCAGGGCAATCAGTCAAGACTGCGCACCTTGTGCAGTGGCAGAGACTTCCAGGGGTACCAGGGTTCTTCCTGCTGACGTGGATAAGCTGGATCACTGCAGGTTCAGAGGAAGACATCTGCCTATTGAATTATCAGTGTAACAGCCTGTACATTCTTGCATAGTAATACTCTGACAAGATAATACACCATGTGAAAATTCTGAAATCACTGCTCAAAAATGTGGCTGAAGACATTAATGCATATCTGGGTCCAAAAATAATACAGCTTTTAACAGAGGATTGCAATGACAAACTTGGTATTTTATCCCTTATAGACAGGTTGTACTTCCTTATGGGGCATGCACACCTTTTAAGTCACAGTGGTAAACAATGTCCTGAAGAACCTGGGGGAGATCCAGGAGCAGGAAGATGAAGAAAGCTTCCTATGAGTACTAAGGAAGAACGACCATTCTGTGATGGGGCTATGGGGACATGGACATACATCCCTTTTCGGTGACTGTCACGCACTGCAATGTATTGTACCTCGAGCAGGAACTCAGCTATTGTCCAACGTAAAGATGGTTTTTTTTGCAATGCAGCATAATCCTATAGATTAAACTCTTAGAGTAGACCATCTCGTTTTCCTTGCATAGCACTGTGTACTATCATGGTAGAGATGTGGAGAATTTGGGGAAATGATCCACTGGCTTCTCCAGTATGAGCTTGCTGCAGGTGCGCTGAAGATCATCTGGTGCTGCTCTGGAAGTTTTTATTTTACAGTCTTCTGTGCTATAATCAGCATCTTTAGGCTTTCTGAATTAATTACAGTGTTGCTCTCAGAAGCAAAACAGTGGTTTGTAAATTTGTATGTTTAGATCTTTTAAATCAGAAGGTTTTAATGAGCAATCATAACCAGTCTCATTACTTGTGACCCACTAGTGATTCTTCCTTGATTGCTTTACTCTTTGTTAGTAGAATTCAATACACAGGCTGTGAAACTGATACGCTGTGATAAAATATGCCTAATTTTGGGGTGGCTATGAATTTGTTGTAAGGAAAATGTTTTCTTGCATAAGACTTAAATGAAGAACTCAAAAGTTGAACAGATAGAAATTAAGTTGCATACTCCGGACCTAAATTTTACAGACAATTGAAAGAGGAAATTTTGTGCTAAATATGTGTTCAGCAGCAGTTACCTTCAGGATGTTTTCCCTTGGGAAAAAAGCTTGTTTATTCTATCCTCTATTATGCACTAGATGGCACTGTTTCATAGCTTGTGGACCTGTTGCTTATTGTGCAAGTGAGTTTATTACTGTGGAGGAAAGTTAGTGCTAGGATAGTTGCTACATTGGAAATACTGATAAACAAACCCAACATCTTTCACAGGATCTGATTGCTGTTTTTAATATTCACACTGACTCAAAGCAAAATACCGAAACAACACTTGGTTAGGGATTTTGGCCTGGAATCTGGAAACAAGGCCCACAGCTTTAAATTACACCAACTAAACCAAAATCAACTCACATTTTAGGAGGTTTATGTAGATTTTGAATCCTGTAAGCCCCTGGTCTGAGCAGTCCTGGAAGCCATGCAGGAGCATGATGCCAGAGACAAGGGAACCTTATAGGCATGCATGTATACACTCTATACACGCAGACACTAACTCCTATTGTCACCAGGCCCTGGATTTGGCCTAAAAAACACAGCATAAACATGCTCTGCCCGACTTAGTAACTTCATCACTCTATCTGTAAAATAGGATTTCTCCTTTTTCCCCTCTTATTGGATTAAGCTGTAAATCATAGCTATGCTCAAGTTTCCCTATTTTGGCTGGGGCCTCAAGGCTGCTATTACTGTGAATAATGCTATGTCTTCATAATGTATTATGGTCCCAAAATAGCAATGACTATATAGGAAACTGTGCCCCAGGATAATACCATATGGTTTACAGTCCAAGTGGATATTAATTGAGTAATATTAAGGTTCCCCTTGCAGAACAGCAGACACTAGTTGTTTTAATTTGGGTGTTACACTCTATATACCTGAAAACAGAATAAGTCTGAGTTGCTCATTACTCTGTTGCACAACCTTGCTAATGTCACTTATGGGATTGTGAGACGATAGAGTAAGATCCAGCTATTTGATTTTTTTCTTATGACACAAAAAATCTTTTGGTGTCTCTGGTTTACCAGTGCACATTCATTTGCAGTCCTAGGGTTTGAAATTGGCAGTCCACCAGTGATGGACAAAGGCAGTAACCCAGTGAACACCAAAGCACTCTGAGAGCCAGTTTGCAAGCATTTTTGGGAATGTCAAATCTGTCTTCTCCCTCACAAAACCATTTCACTGGTTTTGTTCACTAGTGGCACAAATGCATAGAGATTGATTTGGAAAAGTTTTCTCTGCAATTTACTGTTGATGTTGTAAAATGCATCCAGGGTAATTTTGAACATGTTTCAAGAGTGATTTAGGCTCCAAAGTTCATTTTTGAAGAAAGACCCACAGTGTATGTTCACTGGGGACAAGCCAGTGCACTGAGCCTCAGTCATGAACAATGTTTCTTCCAGTGCCTTGACACAACCAGCTGCATTCATATCCTCCAGGATGAACTGGTTGTATGAAAGACCCTCCTTCCCTTCTTGGTCTTTTCCCAGGTTACAGAACCGGGAAGAAAAATTTTTACTACCAACACTAGTGTAAAGATACTAATACAAAATTTTTTTAATCAGAGAGGCAAAATGTTTGGTAAAAACTTTAAATTTTCTCAGCTTTTATATCTCATCCACTTTTAAAAATTAATACATGCTCATAGTAAGTTATTGGGACTTTATCTCCCACCCCTGCACATTCAGGAGTAGAATTCATAGGAAGATGCATTTCTTGACCCTTCTTTTCTTGAGTACTTTTGCCAAGTGAAAACTTCAAAATGGAAAACGACCATCTGAAAAAGAGAAATTTAGTTTTCCAGTTTCAGTGAGGAAGTTGGATGCACTAGGGAGCTAAATTTATTATTATTAAAGCTTTTTAAAAAAATTAAAATGTTCAATACTGAAAAAATTCCCCTAAATTCTGATCATGGAGGAAAAAATGAAGAAAGACCCTATCTGGGCAGCAGAAAGGTGTAAAGTGGACAGTGTATTTTAAGAAATACTGGTAGATGAAACAGATGGTAGCCATGTCCTTCATCACCTAAGGTTTGCTGGACAGAGGACAGAGAGGCAAAGCCGGTAGCATAGTGATGGGGGCTGACCCCTTCCTCCTATCCTCCTACCATGCCACTTGTCTCTGAGCTGGATGGATTGAACTGAGACGGGAGCTTAAAGGATTTTATTTGAGGTTCCTTTTCTCTGGCTTGTCAGCACGGTGGGCTTCGTACATGTGCTTTTAGAAAGTGCTGGCATAAATCCCAGAAGAGATGTGTCCTCTACCTCCTTTCTCTAAGGCTCTATTTTGCTGCTTAAGATTTTCACATTTTGACCAATCGCTATTTCCAATATGACTTTTTCTTTGTTTGACATATTCATATATATGTATATATTGGCTTCATAAATTCTTTCTGTTAAGGAATAATCAACTCTTGAGTTTCTCTCCTGATCTCACTGCTTAACTCTGAAGGTAATAGAAATGATGTGATTTTAAGGTCAAGGGTGAGTACGAGACTGCTGACCGATGAGGTTTGTACTGTGCATAAAGAGAGAGCAGGCAGTGGGAGAAAGCCACCACAACCATTGAAATGCAAGCAGAATACTGAAGGTAAGGAGGGTTCAGGCTCTGAAAGTGAGTAACTTAAACATTTTCTTTCCAAACATCTGCAAATTGTTAGTCTGATTTATTTGAATTAAAATCTTTTTTAGCAGACTGACAGCTTATTTTAATTTCAGCCATTAGATTCTCAGATGTTTGAACTTCATGCTGCACCATTGCCTTTGATGCTGGAGAAAGGTGCCCCTTCTCGTCAGGTATACTTGGTCCTTTACCAAGAATACTGGTTTCTTTCTTCCTCTGTGGACAATACCCTCTTACCAGTTGGATAAAGTCCTTGGCACAGCATACTACCCCTCTTGAAGTCTGATACTGTTTTCAGTCCTATTGGAAACAGCACTAGTCTCACTTCCTGGGCCAGTCAGATGAAGCAGTGCTTGGTTTAAAATGATGTTGTCAACACTATAAAAAATTGAGATGTCAATGTGTCTGCATGGAAAAAGCCAACATAAAAGAATTCAAGACTTAAAGCACCCTCTCTCCACTCTTTCCCATCCACTGTTGTCATTTTGCTTTTGTTGCAGTGCTTGTTGATTGTTCAGTGAAATTACTTATTCTCTCCTTCTAGAAATCAAAACTCAGCTCATAAGACCTCTAACTCATGAAGTCACCTCTATTTCAAAAAGAATTAGAGAAAGAAAATGTATGATTGTCTCTGTTATTCACTTTGGTTGCTAATACTGACAGGATTTCAAACAAATGCCTGTGATTCTGAGCTTGGTGCTCTGACAACTGAAATAGCTGGATTTGATATTTTTAAAAAATCTACAGCTGAATAAGAACTTCCAGGTAGTTCAGATCTGTGCCTTGTCATGACCCTTCTAGAAAACACATCTAACCCTTAACTTGGTAAAAATTTAATCTAGATTTAAATATACTCATTTCTACCTGAAATCATATGAGGTAAAAGAAGAGTTAAATGTTTCTCTAGATGATCATGTTCAACATCAGGTGATCAACCTATGTGTAAGTTCAAACTCAAATTCTGGCTGAATTTTCTTTTTTTTTTTGGCCCACGTCATAGGATTTAGAATTATTTTATCCAGCCTATAAAATTTTTCGTCAGCAATCTTCTAGGGTTGCTTGAAAGCAGTAGCACATTCAGCAGAGCTTTGGATGAATGAGTTATTTGGCAGGTCCCAGAATTTACTAATCTCACATAAAAGTCTGACCACCCTACAGAGAACTCAGTATGGATTGTGGCAATGACACTGCAGGGGTTTCATTTTTTATGATTCCTCTTCGTAGAACACAAAGGTCTTTATGGCAAATGACAAGTTTTCTGGTCTGCTAATCATGGGCAGCATATAGTAAACACACCTCCCAGTAGATGACTTGATTTCTGAATGGTGTTATGTTTGGACTTTATAGTAATAAGCACACATTTATAGTAATAACCTAGAAATAATGTTTCTAGGTTCAGGTCTCCATTCTGCAGACTTCCTAAATGCTTGAACTTGTAAGCAATATGGGCACTGTGTTTACCTCGGTTTTCCATCAGGAATAGTATGATGATCATCTTCCTGTGTCTGGGGAAGTATTTGGTTAATGTGTAAGAGAGAAAAAAAATCTCCCTCAATCTGTGCCCGTCTTTGAACATTTGACAAAATATACACTGACAGATTTCTGAGCAATACTCCAAGGCAATGGGTATCCCAATGCTTTCCCAGACCTCCCTCTGTTCCCCCTTGTTGTGACAGGTCCTAAGCCATAGAACTAATGAAATACTTCTACCTAATATAAATATAACAAGTCCAGGATAAACCCAACAGAAATCCATGCAAAAAATCCAGTAACAGAAACACGCAAACAGAGATTGAAAAAGTGTCTACATGTTTAAATTCTTAATTCCCATTTATACAATGTTTTTGGGGGTCCTCAACATCGAAGGATTCTGAGAAATTGCTGTTCATGGAAAGTGTTTAATGAGTAGATATGTAACAAATGCTATAGGAGCCCTTGTCTAGCATGAAAATTTTAGGTCTGGATAACTGTAGTCACCTCTTTTGTACAGAAGTTGGACTGAATATTTTGCATCATCAAGTTTTGCTGTGTTATTTTCATTATTCCCCCTGCCCCAAGCTATTGCAGTAGTTTTTTGTTTGCTTGGTTGGTTGTTTTGTTTTGTTTTTTTCTTTTTATCTAACCTTTCTGGAAGCTCAGAGTTTCAGAGTTTGACTTTTGCACAGTTATGGGTGAATGTGATATTGATATGAATCAGGTAATGAAGCTCTATAAGCTACCAGCTGTTTCATGAATCCATACCTTTGCAGTAGCTTGTGAAGGAAAAGAACCTCATTAAATAAGAGGGAATCTAAGAAATTTCTCAGGGATCATGCCTGACTTTCCCACATCTTGAGCAGCTGGCTCTTCCTTCCTATCGTCGTCCCATTAGCCATTCCCGAGTAATGGTCTCACTGACCTCTGATGCATTGACAAGATTGTATAACTTAACAGCTTAGGGAGACCCTAAGTTTCTGCAATTTCTTCTTCCAGCTTAACTAATGGCTTGTGAAGTTGGAAATCCATGCCTTGAGTGTGATGGATTTTGTTTGGAGATTGATCCCAGTGGATAACTGTTTTTAAAGAGTTCTTAGAGATCAGACATGTCCAGGGAAACCTATTTAAAGCAAGGCTCATCTTAACATTCAGGGTCAACACAGAGATGTGAGAAAGAATTCTTCCATGATAAAAAGACTCATGTATATTAAACTATCTCTACACAGTCATGCTGAATGATTTTCAAAGCTTTCTTCTTCCTCTTTTTTTTTTTTCTTTTTTTTTTAATTCATATCATTCTTTGAGCTGTCTTTGCAAACTGTCTTTCCCATGGCACTTGGCCAAGAAAGAGGACACAGGGCTACCCTATAATGGGAATCCCAGAGGAAAAGGTCAGTCATTCTCAGCCCACAAAAGAAGACTTATCAATCAGTTGTCAGACTATGAGGCCAGAGTGTCCAATGTTAAAGAATTCTGAAATAGATCATCATAAACACCACACAGATCTTCTGTAGCAAGTGCATGGAGGATGTGGGAGGGAATGATCTAGCTGTTCCTTCAGGTCTGGGAGAAAGTGTCATCGTTCAAAAACCTTTCGACAAAGTGTCTTGCAATTTCAGCAAAAACAGTACACAAAGACAACTGCCAGCAGGGCTAGGAATTTCAGATCAGCAAAGGGAGGGAATGCATGGGGATGATGGAGGACAAGGAATGCAACTAAAGTGTTTTAGAAGAGCTATCCTTAATCTCCTCTATGCTGCTAATTGTTTAAATAACTGCTTTTCCAGTAGACTTTTTTTTCTGTGTATATGTTCACAATCTCCTCTATGCTGCTAATTGTTTAAATAACTGCTTTTCCAGTAGACTTTTTTTTCTGTGTATATGTTCACAATCTCACTACCAGTTGCACAAACCAAAAAGTGTCCGGGAGCATACATATGAAGCAGTAGTTACAGCCAGAAATTCCCAAAAAGTATTGGCACACCAAGGCTAGTGCATAGTATGTAGGACTTTAATACAATCTGGGTAACTGAAATCTAAGATGCAAACAATAATGTGAATAATTAACTCTGGGGAGGTTCACATCTGTATCTGAAATGTTCCAGCTGCCCTCTCCATGTGTACAAGAGGCTGAACCATACTGCTGGATCCAAGGAGACATATTCTGGGAAAATTCAAGGCAACATGTAATCTTCCTACTGGCAGCTATCACCTTAAAGAGAACAAAGAAAACTGCAGATGTGAACTCTAGGAGCATTATGGACATTCATGATTTTAATATGGACTCTATGTGTACAGTTCTTTTTAAAGAAAATAATTAGAGAATGGAGAAACCTAAGTCAGATGGAGTCTTGAAATCCAGTTAGAAAGGTCCTGTAGTATACATTGCTCTGTTAAGGGCAGTTGGCCCCAAATTTGTTTTGTGTATTTATTTATATATATATATATATATATATGTAGAACAGGGGCCTGTTGGCTGGAGTCAGGCCTTGCATGACTTCATTCAGTATGCCATTTCCTGGGTTCATTAGGGATTATTTTAGTCTTATAACACCTAATATTAGTTTGGGTTTAGACAGCGAATACAAAGCTGATGCTAGCTTAGGTTCTGGTCTCATTTTGTTAAAGTATCTGTTAATGGTCAAAGTAGAAGGGTTTGGGTTAATCCGGGGATGGACTCAAGATGCTGCCAGTCTTGAATCTGGACACATATTTAAAAGCTCTAGTGTGAGGTGGGTGGAGGGATACTTGGACCATTATAAATATTTCAAGATGATGAATAAACAAAGAATAGATATTTTGATTTCATTCCATTTCTGTTATCAGCTGCCAATTTCTTTACAGTCCCCACCCTAAATTTTAAAGGCTAAAGCCAGACTGCAGAACCATTGTAAATCTCCTCCTGACATTCTCAGCTATGACAATTATTAGACTGAATCAGTTTGCATTGCTGACCCACATCATCCTCTTTGGCTGCAGCTGAAAGTGTCCCCTAGTCACTGCTCATCCAGGTAACATACTCTTGAAATGAGCAACAGATCTGACTGCCTCTTGTAGCTGAAAGGCATTGTCCTGCACAGGAACATTTAATGAAGAAGGTAATCCACTTGAGGACCATGTTGTGCTGAGTTGTAGTGGGCTGAGGTGTGCTTCTTCCTCACCTCCAGTGCTGCTTTGGGATGATTAGCAATGGCCATCCTGTCACAGAAAACTCCACATAGCATTTCTTACTAATATCGTCACTGCCTAAGCCACTAGTGAAATTGTAGGCAGTGTTCTTGCTAGTAAAGCGTTCATGTGCCCTCCTGGAGAGGAGCCATACCCAAAAATCTGATGCAAAAGAGAGAAAGAATAGAAAGGAAATGGGGAATACAAAAAGTTTTCATGAGTGTTTTGGGTTTCTGGGCTGTATCTTCGAGCATGTCTCTGAGCTGATTTGCAGGCAGAGAGAAGCCTGTTCTCTGAAGCAGCCAGATGTGAGCCAGCTGTAAACTGGGAGTGCTGTGGCTGTGTTAGGGCCGTGCTGAACCTGGGGTAGTCTGAACCTGGCTCTCAGCAGGGCTTGTGTTCACTGCTGGGCTAACCGCGATGGTATGATTTCATGTTTGAAGCTGTCAGGCTTGGAGAGCACAAGCAGAGTCACTTTACTTCAGCCCAGAAAACAAGATGCCAGTATGTCCCTCTAAGAAAAACTGGCAATCTTTCTCCCACTGTCAGTGCTGAATTTATCCCCCTGTCACACATTAATGCAGAATGACATGTTGCTCTTTCTTACATCCGTGGGTGTCCAGAGTAAGTAAGATCATCCATGAGTGAAAAGTAGCATTACATTTGAAATTTTGTTCTGCTGGAAGAAAATATCTTGTCTGTAATGTCAAAAGTTATTTGTGTGACTGAATTGCTATCATTATAATTAATGAATAATTATTAGTCCAGATCTAAATATTAAAGGAAAGGAAAATAGAGTACAATTATAGACAATAACTCTATAACAATGCAGTTAAAATTGCTGTATGCACACTCCTTTGCATGTTCCCTCCCCCTGCTCTTTGGCTCACTGGCTTCTGTCTAGAAGAGGAGTTAGTGTTTCATCAGTGTCCTAAGTTCTACACACATAGGGCTATGTAGGTGGTGTTGAAGGCCTTTTCCTTTTACTCTAGGGTACATTTGAGACTATTTTTAGAATTTTTTTTTCTAGCATATATTAACACTAGAGGTTTCTTTCATTAGTCTGCATCTCCAGATTACACCCAGATTGTTGTTTGGAGTACATCTATTAAAGACTTGGTTTTGTTCACTTTATTCACCTAAATAGCAGTATTACACATCCTTTGAGTCAGCAGGTCTTTGATTAGTGAGACAGTTGCATCCCCAGAGCCGCCAGTGCTGTCTTGTAGCCTCTGTCTTGTTATCCCACACCTGTACTCATCTACACTGTGACCTGTGTCCTCACCCTTAAGCTTTCTGCTGCCATACCTTGCCTTTACACCTAAATTATCTTGTTCTTGACAATATTTAAGTTTACTTCATTCATTAGTACAGAAAAGCTGTTTATTACAACTGGATCTATAAAAATGATGACTGGACAACATAATTAACCAAAGATAAGTAAAACAAAACAGATAAAACAATTGCTACCTGGTCATTAAAAAGTTACTTTTACAAGGGAATAAAGCTAAAGAAAGCTCTAGGCAGGCTGAGACAAGTCCAGATAAGGCTTGCAGAGTCAGTATGAAGCCTGTGGTCTCTTACTAGCTATAGCAATACTCTATTTACTGAGTTTTGATGGGCTGTTAGTACTTCTAATTGCACCTTGCAGGTCTTTGCCCAGCTTTGATGAAGTGGGAGCTTCAGTTACCTGATAGCTGACTCCTCTGCTTTCTTCTGAAGGATCCCTGCATTTCCTTGAGGGTACTCCAGCCCTCCATAACCTCCTGGTCTATGAGGCATGTGATGGCTCAGAGGAATATGAGAATTTAGGCTTTCTTGTTTCAAAACGTTCACTTCTTGTGAACAGTAATGAATCAATTAATATTTGCTGTTAGCAGCAAAAGACTTTTTACAAGTTCCTCATTCTGTGAGTTAAGGGACATTTTTCACATGCAAGCATATGTAGTTGGCATAAAGCACTGGAGAATTGTATCCAGGTTGTATACAAACCTATAAATGTGTAGAAATCAGGTTTTCCATCTTAAGGTACATATTATTTCATTGTGTAGGAAAAAAGTAGGATCTGTGTGTGGTTGTTTATTTTATTTTATTTTATTTATTTTTTTATTTTATTTTATTTTATTTTATTTAATTTTTTGTTTGCCAGATATTTGAGAAGACACCTAATCAGTTTGTGCAATCCCTAGGAAATATCCTACTTGCACAAGAAAAGGGTAACATGTGATAGCCTCTGCATGCTCCAGTTGGGAGGGCAGCACTTTTCTTCTTTCTCTTGTTTCTATCTCAGGTGTATGGCTATTTTTCATATCCAGGACAGTTCCATATCTCCGCTAGTCAGGCACTCAACCATTTTGCCTAATTATATCTGATGTTTTACTCATAGTATTACTCTCTTCTTCAGAGGAAATGAAAAGCAGATTGTCTCCTTGGCAGCAAAGAATAACAAATGTGCTGCTTTGAATAGCTGTTAGATGAAAAAGGGCCACAATCTGCCTCTGTGCCAACCAGTGCTAAAGACACTCTGACAGACAGGAGGCTGCTCTGAGAACTACTCCCTGCTCCTTTGACATCTGAAAGTGCTGTGAAGTAAAGCTAAGATTACTTTGCAGAGATGGAATTGTGTATATCTGACTAGGCAGAGGATATTGAAAAATTTCCAATGGAAATTTAAAATTTGCTTCAGCGAAGTTTCGTTAAAAATAAAATAAAAAAAAATTATCTTGTGCTTCAATAAGGTTGAAAGATAACATTTCATTATCTGAACATGGGTTTTTTTGGATTGTTTTTGAAGCCAAATTTTATTTATGTATTGGAATTCTTGCATTTAAAAAATAATGATTCCCTCCCTCTGAAAGCAAATATATATGCATATATATATATGCAAATGAAAATGTATTAAAAAAAGAAAATCAAATTAAATAGTTTGGCTTCCAAATTTATTACTTCTTGTTACTGGACATTTTGTCTCACAGAAGCATTATGGATTTTGTCTTTTTTAATGCTTGGTACAGTTCTCCCTGCCCTTCTGAACTGAGACACTAGAATTTGGCTAGTTTTGTGATTGTAACAATATCTATGCCACCTATATGCATTACTTACCCATTTTATAAGTTATTTCAAAATCCTCTTATTCATTTGATTAAGAAGATTTTTAATAAGAGTGTGTATTAAACTAGGGAAATGTTTCTGATTTTTATAGAGGAGGCACAAGTCCAACATTTGATTTACCTTCTTTAATATTTGCAGAGGCTGAATATTAGATCAGAGTCAAAAAATAAAAGAATGAGAAGAAAAACTGTCACAAAAAGTGCTTACCTCAACTTTCTGTAATTCCATCCTGTTCCATTCCATCCTATACTATCAGGTTGTCTTGCAGGAATGAGAGGTCTCAGTGCCCTGGGGGACTTCCAGGACGTATTGTTGTGGGGAGAATCAAACATCAGGAAGCCAGAAGTCCTTCACTGGTGCTCAGCATAAAATTCTAATCTAAAAATCCTTTGGTAGAATGGATCTGACACAATCTTTTGAACAACTCTTGCCACGAAGTGCATTAGGCAACCCATTTTTCTGGCATTGCTACTTTTCTTCTTCCAGTGTTACCTAATTTCGGTGAGAAACATGAAATGTGAAACTCATGATTGCATGTTCTGCTGGTTATGCTGCCGAAACAGATAGTTTTCATGTGACTTGTCATGCAGTTCTGCTCACAGCAGGATCTGTTTGACACCTTCATCTGTTAGGAAACACATTTCACATTTTAAAGAATCTATAACGATAATTTGTAGTGGTTAAGCTTCTGTGGAATTAGCATAATTACACCAGGAGATGTGGGGTCTCCATTCCATCCCATTCCAAATGATTTCTCACTTTCCAAATCACTGTAGTCATGCTGAGTTTCAAGAATATGTAGTTCTTGGTCAATCTGTAATGGGTGGGGTTTTTTCCAGTTTTGATTCTTCGTGTTAAGCATCTTACCTAATTGATTTTAGCTGCTATGCCAGTTCACTACTCCAGACAGGATTGTTCACATCTATCTAATTTTCCCATCTGTTTTCCTAACTACAAATGTCTGCTTTTTAATTTTTGATTTGACAATTGAGTCATTTCATTACTGCCTCTGTGCAGATAGACTTTCTTCTGCTTTTTGCCTGAAGGTTGAATGTGGAACTATCTTGCATCTTACCTTTCACTTAGACAAATTCTAGCCTTTCATCATTACATTATACCACTGTGCAAATGAGAGGCTCATAAACATTGTCTATCCTTCCCTTGCCAGCCAGAAAGCATCATCAAATATATCTTATTCATGTTACTGTTATCAGTCAGAGAGGCTCAGTCTCCAACTAGATCATGAATTTCAGCTTTGAGTCATCATTACTACTAAGTCTTGTTAGAAATACAGGAGAGAAATGTGTTTTTGTTTGTATGTGCAAAAAAATGCTGGGTTATTTTCTAGAAGCGGAAAACAGAGATCAAAACAGAAAACATATGACCTTGAAGATTCTCCAAGCTTTTTTCAGCATCCTTTTGGTTGTGGCATACTGCTACAGTGCTTGGGTTACCTCTGAGCCAGGCTCCTCTGACCTTGGCTATCTCATCAAGACAAGCATTGATGAGAATGCCTTCTGATTGCCAACCTCACCTCTGAGAGGTGGGCACCAAAGTGCATCATGGCAAAATAAAGCCTGGCTTAAACGCTGTCTTGGAGGAAGAGGGACAGCTGTGATACTTGGCTCTTAAGGGGCTGGGACAGCAACTCAGAATTAAAATATCTTTTGTTCCTAATGGTTTTATTGAAAAGTTGTCTTCTATGTCTTTCACATTTTCTACCTGGCTCTACTGCTGATGTTACGACTCTGGAGGCCTAAGAGACTGCCCTTTCAGAATAAGGAGCTTAAATTTCCATCTCTTCATATATTCTGGTTTTTCTAGATGAGTTGTCAAGTTGTGCAAAGAGACCTAAGACTGTGGAAGTGCTGTTAGTTCCTTTTCCTCTCCAGCTGTTCTGTTACCTCTCCAGCTCCTGAATAGCAGGACCGAGTTCACTGCTGCAAAGGGACATGGGGTCTCCAAGCACCTGGATGGACATGACAGTACAGGGACCTGACAGGACAGAGTTAGGTTTTGTCACTATTCTACAGTATGTTAGTGGTAAGGAGAATAGTCCCCATAATGCTGGAGAGAGTAGCAACGTTGTAGAAAGAAAAAACAGTGATTAGATCTGGAGATTTTATAGTGTAAAGTTTGTGTCCTATAAGAAATGATTGCTTCTCCTCCACAAAGTCTGTTCTAAGACCATCTTGGGACAGCTGGTGAGACTTTCTGACTTTTAAGCAAAGGATATGGGATGGAGTGAAAATGAAAATAACACCGGAGTCTTAATTACAAATGAACAAATTGTAGGACACTCCAGACTTCTTTCTTTGCGTGCTTGTAATTATTAACCTTGTTTGAAAGAGGGTCTCATTCTTGAGTTCTATTTCAGCTTTTCTTTTGTCTTGTTTTTTGTGTGTTATTTTTTCAAGTTATTTTTTTAATGCAGTTAATCCATTTTAGAAAACAGACTTTTGAACAATGCTTTTTATTGTTTCATACAGCTCCTGCCTTCCTACCAGCTCAAGTCATGTTGATGTATTCACACAGTTGAAGTTGGCATTTTGATACGTGTACACAGCATTTTCATCTGATTCCTGGGGATGACTGCAATGCCTGAGGTTTCTTGTAACACCCTGAAAAGCCTCTGGCTTTGTGCAAGGCTGCATTCCTAAATAGTATACCAACTCTGAGGTTCAGCCAATGTTTACTTTGAAAGCGAACTTTTTAATATCAAAAGTAAAACAGCCTTCCTACATTCCACAAAGGTAGATGGTATTTGCCATTTAAAAAAATAGTACAGTAATAAGTAATAATAATGATAATAATGATAGATGAAATTGTTATTTCAGGGAAAGAGTCATAATTGCAGCTGAATCATGGCTGTGGGCTGACGAACAGATAAGCACAATGTGTTTTGCTGTGTCAGGCGTGTGGTTAAGAACACATCTTCTTGCTTTGCCCTCTATGAAAACAGGAGTGGTGAGGATATATTTCACCTATATTGGAGAACTACCTAATATATTCAGCTTCAGGGAATGACTGGCTATAATAGGAAAAATTTTTAGTCCAGACCCCTCTAGCAATGACCTAAGTTTATTGACTTATCAGCAAAGGATTCAGCCCAGTACATCTGAAATATGCGTTTCTTACTGATAACCCTCCAAGGCTGAGTTGACTTCAAGCTGTAAGAGAAGTGACTATTCTGCTGTTGCCAGTGCACCTAATTGTGTGCCTATCCCATGCTTTGGCAATAGCAATCCTGCAGCAAGATAATCTGGTTAAGCAACCTGTTTCTAAATTTTATTTTATTTTTTAGCAGAGCTCCCATTCTTCCAGCTCAGCTGATTGATCTAGCTGGTTGCAGGGCCACACTGGAATTTGTACAGAGAAGTCAACAAGGATTCTCACGGGGTAAAGGCAAGGTACTCCTTTTGAAGGCACGTCACAGATGGGCTTAAGAAATTTGTGAAAATTCTCTATTAGTGCACAGTTGCAGACTGGGACCTTGCTCTTGCTGAAATGAGCAGTAAAAATCTGTGTGGTAGAACAGAGCTCTTAACTGAATAAACCTGATGATGCTACACTAAAATGTCTTTGTCATCTGTGTAAAATACATGTATTGTGGGGCTGAGGAGAACAAGAAACAGACACAACTCGCTTATTTTATTATACAATTACAGTTCACAATGCTGAGAGATTAAATCAATTATGGATAATATACATTCTGGAAATTAAAGCATGTGGCATATGGATCATGTGGAATGCCCTCATGAGCTGGGGAACCAGAAGTCAGGTGGGAATGGAGGAAATATCTTTCAGTATTTGTAAAATTCTGATCTTAAAAAGCATGGGTTACTAAGAGTGGCATGCTCTAGCAAGAACAGTGATCACTGGAAAAATGGTACCATTAAAGATGATTTTAAATTCAAGGTTTAATGTGTTATTTACCTAAACTTAAAAACATGCATTTATTTTTAAAGATTTCTGTCATGGACTGTCAACTATTCATTTTGGGAACGAAGAAGAAATCTTTCCAAAGCTGTATGAGAATATATTAGTTTTATCCGGGGTGAACATGACATAAGCACAGTTCCCTGCAAGAATGACCCTACTTATTTGTGTCCTATTCAGCAGTTTATCTGTTTTTATAGTGATCCAAATAGGGGATCAAATGATCCAAAAAGGGAGGAGGGTCGATCCATTTTTTCTTCCCACACAAGATGCATTTCAAATGCTTTGCACTTTCACAAACATTGTGCAATTAATCTCATTCAAAGGCGTGCAGCCCACAATATTTAGTCCTGACAACTATGCCGACATGAAGAAAGAAGTTGCAGCTTTGTTGTTCTGAATCACTTCATGAAGACCAGCCAATGCAAACAGATTTTATTTGGGTGTAAGGCTTTTATGGTCTTATTGCCAAGACAGCTTCATGCTCAATTAAAGCAAAACATGATGAAGCCCTAAACCTTTTAGCAATTCCAGATCTGCTAATGATGTCAGGTTGGGCAGTTCCCCACCAAGGAGACATCATTTATTACAGAGGCTGACATCAGTGAGAGACGATGGTCTGTTGTCAAAGCTCTTACTGGAACACAGGAGAACTAAACTCTGTTTCACCTTCCATGTGCAACCTTTGTGTGACCTTGCTGAAACCACTCCTCTCTGACTTGACATCATGGTACTCAGGGAGTTTATGACATACTCATGTACTGGATGGTAGCTTCTGAAAAGAGTTAAGTGCAGTGTGGGAAGCTTGTCATCATTGGTAATGTGCTTTTGCAATTTAGAAGGTAGTTTAATTCTGGGTTGTAAGTTTCAGTAAAATTTCACTGACTGTAGGGTACTGAAATGTATCAAGTTCCACACACACGGTGAAGCAAGACCACCAGGATCAAGCAGACACATGCCAGTTCGCCTAGAACCTTCCATTTCTTCTCTAGTGCTAGTTTGCCTTCATCTAGGGATTTGAACAGGAAGTCCTGAAAGTGAGTCTCAGTGCCAAATTGGTCATTTTGACAGCAATCTAACACGGTCTCAGACGGTCGTCAATTTAAAGTTTTCAGGCACTGTAACTGGTAAAATTGGGAAACTGTAGTTGATGGCAATCAAAATCAGGAAGAGGGACAGTCTTTTTCTGAACTTTTTAGGTGATGCTGGAGAGTGCATTTCATGACTGTAAGGTACCTGTTATCTCAATAGATTTGTGTCCCAACAGGAGTGCTTGCTTCCACAACTGCTTTTGATAGCCGAGCCAATTTTTCCTTAGAAATGGTAAGTCTTCTGCCAAATGACTGTCTGAACAATTATATTTGAACTGAAAAATGACAGGAAAAAATCCCAACAGTGTGTCAGGTCAACCTGAAATGAAAGACTTGCAGTTCTTTTGGTGAGATCAGCTCTCATCCATCACACTTTGTAATTAGATATTTGTTCAATTCAAATAAAATGCATCAAGAGAGACATTCGTTCAGTAAAAATAAAGGTAGGTAAATTGGCCTCAAAATGTGGCTTCGGTATAGAAAATGGATTCACCTCAATTTTTTGTCTTTTCTAAATTATTACTTTTTTGGCTGTTTTCGTGTAGTAAGGGGAAACTCAGAAATTTCAGGAGGCAGCCTCTTGTGAAATCCTAGGTCTAATTTCCCAAGAAGAAGAGAATGAGGAACACATGATAACAGCAGGAAGTTGTGCTCTCCCCAAAACTTAATGCATTATGCACTCGGGTGAATATCTGTATTCATGTTCAGCAGTAACCTTTTTAAAAAGAAACATCCCACCAAACCAGTAGAAACAGTATTTATATAAGATTGAGACTGCTGAAGAGCAGGAATACGGGGCATTAGTCCCAGTTCAGGGAACTATGTGAGGCTGTCTTTTGCTCAATGGCAGAGCTCAAAAACTGGAAGTTTTGTTTGGTATTTTTTTGTTTGTTTTGTTTTTTTCCCACCAAACTCTATGTAGATTTTCCCCTTTTGAAAATGCCTCTCTTAAATTTCCAGAACGCTGCCAAATTTCCAGACAGCATGGCCAACCTACTGCAGTTCCTGACTGCAGTGCACGCAAGCCTTGATGTTAGTGAGATGCACAAACTGATGAGTGCTTTTTCATGACCTGTGAGGAAAATGAACAAACAACTACCTGTGTATAGTCCCTTCCCCGCCAAAGAATGAGCTGGTATTCCCACCATTTCAGATAATCTTTTATGCTACTACTGACAGAGTAAATTATCAAAGCCAGTAGATGACAGGCCTAAAACCAGCAACCTAAAATGTACCAGCCTGGAGCCCAAATCATAATTTCTACTTTGTTTAGATTTCAAAGCATCCTGAGCTATTTACAGTAGTGATAAAAGGAATATTTCTTTCTATTGGAAAGCAGACTTTTTTGTTGTACTTGACAAAGAAGGGAGCTTTCAAATGGATGACTTCTGTCATTTTTATATGATGTGTTGAAAGCAAGAATTTATATAAATGCTGACTTGTCTTCCCAAGATAGTAGAGTAGCCTGCTATCCACTTTTCTTGCTCTATGTAACATTAATTGACATTAAGTTCCAACCAGGGAAGAGGTAAAAGAGTGTCCTCAGAACTTCATTGTAGGTTACAGACTCTTTACAACCATGGGTTAGATGCTAAACCATGCTGGCATTGATTGTTTGACAGACTTATCAAATGGACTTTACAAGTCTCTGTTTAGCTATCAACATTCATGCCCTAAAAATCATGTCTAGGCTGGGCAGTGATAGTCCGGTTTGCCAGCAGACCCCATGGTGTGGCTGAAGAGCAGGCAATGTATGCATCATACTTTGTTTTGGAGGTGCTCAGTCAGAGCCACAGACATTGTATGGTGGCTAGACAAGTGACGGATGCTTGCAGAGCCACAACTTGCTGTAAATTGCTCTGTATTTCACTGTGCAGGATGAATGCTCTGGCACCCTTTTTAGCCAAGAAGTCGGAAGATAAAATGGTGCTTCTGTACTGGTCTTACAGTCTGGATCAGAAGAACCTTAACCAGCTGTCACCTCTTACTAATTTTAACTTGCAGCAGCACAAGGTTGTGATGCTGTGATCTGGTTTCTTTTTGTATGAAACCAAACTGGGAGACATTCGCATAAAATCATGTGTTGAAAATGAACCTCAGTACCTGGGATCAGGCAACACTTAGCATGAGGAAACTGTGGATGTCAGATCCTCACAACAAGTGGTTTGCCCTACAAAGCTGCTACTATTGATTTGCTTACCTGCTGTGAAAGCTGGGTGTACAACCCCAACTGAATTCAAAATGGGACTAGAAAGCCTAACTCCTGCTTATGAGTTATCCTTCTACAGCCTCTGATGATGAGGAGGGGAAGTGCAGAACTAGAAGACTCAGTGCTGCAGGTGTGAATGAACAAAATAAAGCAACCACAACAAACAGTTTCTTAGCCACATTCAGTGCGATGTTTGCCACAGGTTCTGCTTCAACTCCAGCAAAATCAGATATTTGCAAAAGTTAATGTGGATCAGAGGATGAGAAAGATAAGTGAACCTAGTGACACACGGTGGGGAAGAAACTGGATGCCAATTAGGAATGCAGTGTTTGGACAAGAAATGTTACTGTACCGAGCCAAAGGAAAAGGCTCAAGATCAATCATCCAGAAGACGAAAAGCTTTAGAGGCAGAAGAAATGCTAAAGTTAGCATGTGTGGCTTACTATAAATTGGGGTAATCTGAAACAGATATTCTCTGAAGAATACTTCCAATGTTTCCTGGCTCTTCTCCAGATACTTCAAAGCCCTGTTATCAGTGAATTGTGGTCCCAGTGTTAGGAAAGCTGGGCGATGTTCTAAGGAAATGTCAGCTTCAGATCACAGTTTCCTCTCATTTCTGTGAAGAGAGGTCAAATTAGCAAAGTGCTGCCCACACACTGTCTCTGTCACAGCCCTCCGTGGTCCACTTTGTTAATGCTTCAGCTAATAGTTGGGATAGTGAACAAAATTGCTTTGAAACAGTAGGCTATTTGATTTAGGAAGCAAAGTTTAAAAAAATACCCCAGCAGTACGTGTTGCCAAAATTCTACAAAGCTGTAATGTTCATTAGATACATGCAGAACAATTAAGGGAAGTTTCTAATTCCCCTCCTCCACCTGAGTATCCTAAGCTAAGATCTCAGGGCATTGAGTAAACCTGTACCTTGCTATCCAAGTACTAATTAATGCGAGGTAGGCAGCAACACGTGAAGTATCCTCTTTTATCTAAACAGTACCCATGCTGCTCATCATGGCTTAGTTCTTTGTAATCTGAAGGGCAGAGTTAAAGATTTATTGTTTTATTTTATGTAAAGTGCCTTTCACAAATCCAGGTGCTGCTCATGGTAAAACAGTGAGATTTCTTGATCTGTCAGGATTCAATCTTATTACTTCAGAAACAGCTTTGCTAGTAGGCCACATCTAAGAGACCTTTAAGAGGTTAGATATTGCTGTCAACAAACTGTCTGAGATCATAAAACTGAATCACCTCAGTTTGGCTGTTGACTTTCAATGGAGTTTGATCTGATGTTTGTAGTGAAGATGGCTTACATTACCAGACTTTAGATTTATTGTGATTGCCCTCATACTTCACCCAGGCCAAGAATATGCTGAATCCATGCATTGACACAGCACAACTCACTGTATCAGGAAAGGATCCATGGGAGCATCTGTAGCTATTGCTAACCACCTAGATGGTGGTGTGCAGACTCATCTTGGTCAAGTGAATCTGTAGATACATTCCAGCTCCTCTGCAACAAAACCTTTGAAGTGATGGATAGATAAATGCAATGCCATCCCCAGAGATGAATCAAACTGAATGAGGTGGGAGCTGAATTTCCATGATTCCACATGTTATGAAAGCAGAGAAAAGCAAAGGAAATGTCATATACACACACACACACACACACACACACACATATACATATATATAAAGTGCCCATTAAGGTATTTTTAATGTTATATTCTGTGATAGAAGAAGAAGAAAATATGTAATTAAAATCCATTCAATATGTTGATTTAAACTAACTCCAAAGACATAGGCTTTTGAAACACATGTGAAAGGAAATCAAAAGATGACAGTGTTTTGGATATGTTTATTTTTGCTAGCTCTGGGAGTACTAATAACTGACAGACAGAATCATTTGCTTCACCGATCATGAATGTAGCTGTAATAATAAGACAGATGACCCTTACAAAACCCTTGGTGAAATTCCACCCCCACAATGGTCTAGGTCTTTAATGGTGTCTTCCCTCACAACATCAGGTAGGTACAGACCATCCTTGGGCAGGGTCATGCACACACATGTGCAGTTTAGGTACAGTATTGTATGTGTCACAAATGTTTTGCCTTCATTATATAGTTCTAAAGAGAGAAAGTACTCTCTATAAAAAGATGAAAATTGTAACACCATTATTCACCAATAATTCTTCAGAATACCAGGCTAGATTCAGATGAGATATGAAAGCCTACATTGGTAGCAAAACATCAGAAAAGTCATGCAAGAGATGAGGAGAAAGATAGTTATGTATTACTCAGTTGGAATCATGATCATGCTCAAGAGTGTCTCAAATATTCAATTCCCACATACCATCTTTCTGGAAGAAAGAATAGATGAAGTAAAAGATTACAAATGAGAGACATTAGACACTTGTTTGGTGCACTAATAAAACCGCTCAGAGGCTCAGCTGAAAATACCATAAAGACCTATATGGAGCCAGGTAGAATAAGAGTACAAAGCTGGAGTAATTGGTAGAGGGAGAATGCTGTGGATTTGGAAATACATAGTTAAAGCAGCCTCTTTATATTTTTTACTGTTAGTGGCAAGTTGGTGCTGGTTCTGGCCTTGTTTCTTACTTTTGGCTCACAGCTCCCACCTCTCATAGAACTGCACAAAGTAATTGCTGTGCCAAGCCAGCAATGGTGTTTCATGCATGATCTAAAGATTCATCTCTCTGAGATTAGGTTGCTTGTCTTTCAGGCTTGTTTTGCTTTTTTGATCACTCTTGTTATTTTAAAAGGCAAAAAAAGAGATCATGGCCAACTATGAGTACTAAATGACTTTCCAAAGGTTAACCTTTGTTCTCTTTGTAAGTCATTTATGAATAGCCAGCTATTCAGTTTGTTCAGTTCTTGTGAGTCACTTCATTTCAGATTTGGAAGTTTGTCATGAACTATTTGCTCTGTGTTCAGGTAGTCTGACTAGTAGGGTATGACTAGTCTACAGTTTTGCTGACTGGAATGCTAATAAAAGGGAGGAAAGAATTCAGCATTTTTGGGATGACTGCTTTAACTCTCACAGGTGAAACCTTTTCTAAGCAAACAGCCACGAAAATATTCACCAGACTTTCACTTCCAGAAAACAGTTGATTGCACTACAGGTCACTTATTTATAGATTTAGAAAACTCCTATAATATCTTCTGAGTGCTATAGAAGTGGTTCACTTTGAACCAATGTTCAGATACCTCATTTGGTGAGCCTCAGCACATTTCACTGTGGGCAGAAGATGTTCTTTTGTTTAAATATATAGTGGTTGCAGTCTTATGAATATCTTATCCCTAGGGATTTGAGCTTCTTAGAAATAGAACTTCTTCCAAATCCATGCTCTCCTGTTCCCAGAAACTCATCCAAAGAAGTAGATCTCATATAATTGAATAAATGTCTGTGTCTATGGAATAGATCCATGTTAGGCCAGATCTCAAATTTATCATAACAGTTCTACCCTGATTTGCAGCAGCATAAAAGAAAGTTCAGGGCTACACTGATAGAAACAGTTTCTGAAGAGAAGGATACCCACTGTCACAATGAAAAGCAGACAGTTTGTTAGATTTAAAGTATATGGAGAGGGTAAACTCATGATTTTTCTGTCTTTCCTTTTCATTTAACCCCAACAAAAGTGCAGCAGACAATAACTTTTAATCTTTTTCCAGATTTGATATGAAACTAAAAAAAACCCTTCTGATTCTGGAAGAATTCAGATGTCAGGAGTGGTAGAGACTTCTCTTCTTGGGACTTTGCTGAAGGCTTGCTCCTTCTAAAGGCAACCATACTTGGCCCCATTTAAAGTTCTAAAGCTCACTTTTCTTTTTAAAATGCTTCTTCATTAGAGTATTAAGGGACGTACAATCTTCCTTGTCAGAGATGAGAATTGAGGGTAGTGCTGCTATGTCATCCAGACAGTGAAGCACTCTCTGCAACTGCTGCAACTGAAGTAAAAACAAAAGAAATAATATTGGGACCATGCCGCAGGACTATTCCTTTAGGCTGACCCAGGAATTGTTGGATGTGAGCTGAAAGGAGTTACTGATTCCAGCAGGCCCAGCTGTGTGCTAACTGATTAATGACATTCAGTTCTTAACAGTAATAAAGTACATCTTTCCTCATTGTTGTTACTGCAAAGGAGACCCTGGGTATAATTGTGCTGCTGCAGGCAGATATTAAAAATTGTGTCTGAGAAGCAATGGATACGTTATCTCTGTGAGAAGCAGGGGCATCTCCCCTTGCCTCTCCCATCCTGGGGTCTGACCTTTCTTCCTCAGACCTGTCTTTAATGTCACTTAGAGTTACAAAGCACAGCACTGCTGAGAAAGGTCTGGATAGTCGGCCTGCCTCTCATCAAGGATGGGTCCTGAGAGCCTCTAAAGGACTCTGACTTCCTCTCTAATCTTCTGAAAAAGATTATGTGAAGAGGAGATGGTGACTGTGTATACACTTCAGGGAGGGGAGAGAAGAGGAGAAACATTTCTAAGAAAAGAGTTAAGTAATTCTCTCAGTTAGCCTGATGTAACCTCCCACCAACTGAGTTTAGCTGAGAAGATCCCTGCACACTCTGAAAGACACAATTTCCAATCTGATTTTCACAACCTTTCTGGGATATTGCAGACAAGTTTCTTTCTCTTTTTCATTTTCATGGCTTTTAGGGAAATTTACACAGAGCTAGTTTGCCTCAGATGTTGTGAAGCTAAAATGGTGAGAAAAAAGATTAAACCCAAGAAAATTCTGAATACTGGAGTTGTTCCAGCAACTATGACTATGTAGTCTTTTATCTCCTGTATGTTTCATGATTTACATCAACAGAAAATTATCTTTATGTTCAGTTTTAGGTAGAGAGAAGTAAAGTAAAGAGATACATCATCCAAGTTCTACCGTTAAGATGATCAGAGGTTCTGTCTGTCAGAGACAACAGATGGGGCCAAATTAGAAAATAGGAACTTTTAAGTAAAGGAATAGTAGCACAAAGAATTCTGACGGGTCATTTTATCATTGAATCAGCAAGATTCATCTTAAAGGTATAATTTGCTTTGGATATTTCCTGGATGAGGGGAGGCCAGTGTTTCACAGTAGACAGAGCATTGCTGGGTAGCCTATGAGAGGCAGAAGCTCTTACTTTTAGTGTTGCCCTGTTTGAGACCTTTTACAAGCATATCTTTTCCATAGCTTCCTCCAGTTTCCCCTTCATCAAGTGGGGAAAGCAGCTCTTTATCTGATTTTAAAAGCACTTTGAAATTTTATATGGGGTAAAGGTTTTGCTCACAGGCTTTTTTTTTATTTAGAAAAAAAATCATAAGGCAGAAAACCACCTTATCCCTCAGACCCTTGTAGCTTTTGCCCTCTTTTTTGAGAATGCCAGTGACTGAGACGAACTGTGACAATGCCTTTTGAAGTGAGAAGCCTGGTTCCTACCATATCAGCTGAGAATCCCAAACACACTTAATAGGCTTTGGACTCCTGAGTAGCCCAATGAAGCCAAGCACAATGTTGCTGTTATGGTAAAGCCAAGATTTTTGTGCAGTTTTTTTTTCTTTAAACAGGACTGGAAAAACTGCAGGAAGAGCCTTTTCTTCTTTTGTCTCCTTTTTCAGTTCCAGACTAAGCCAGAGTCAGACCTTCATGAAGTCCAGACACTTTTAAAAAAGTATTGTTTGATTATGTGCATGTTTTTGTGCGTGTGGGGGTTACAGCACATACAATTAGTGTGACTCAGGCTCAGGGTCAAAAGTCTGGGTTGACTATGACTGGACTTCTAATTTCCTCCATAGTAAGTCACCCATCCTTTCTCTGAGTCATTCTTCAGCAGACAGCTTGAAGTTTAAAATTGGAAAGTAGAAACATACACTAAGAGAGATGACTGGAGAGAATACTGCAGGCACAGCCTGTTTAAATTTCAAGAGCTGAGGTAGCAGCAGCTATGTCAAGGAGGCCCTCTTCTACTGTTTGCAACAGATGCCCCTTGAATTAAGATGTTCATAAATCAGGCTGTAAAACATCTGCAAACATATATGGTATGAATGCATCATGAGCTGGTAAACACACCCATTGATGGTGTCAAACAATCCCTTTGTGCGTACTTGCTACACAGGTCTTTTACAGAAGGAGCTCTTCGACAGTAGCAACAAGAGTGGCATTTGTTTTACACACAAGCCTTTTCAGAGAGTACAGCTTCCTTGCTAGAGGTCTTTAGCACTCAGCAGCAGGCAAAGGTTGCAGATGAGACTCTCATCAGATGTATTTGAAAGGAAAGCTGAAAACCTGAAGCATAGAGACGTGATAAAGTAATTTATTCTCCTGACTCTCTAGTCTTTATAATGGAACACTGAATCCCTTTCAAAGACTGGCCCTGGAAGATGTTTATCAAAAATGAGACAATTTATCAGACTAGTGAGCTACCTACTCTTCTTGGTTATTTAAAATCTATTACATTAAAATGCCTGCACTCAAAAGACAGGGCTGAATAAAGCTGAGATCACTGTGTACATGAATAAAAAGAGCACACAATCTATCATTAATGCATTTGGAAGGAGTTGAGAGAGTCTATTCTGGTTGCCTAGATCTCTCCCTTGTGTAACTCCCTTTGCACTCCAGTCTGAAGCTCATGGTGTCCACACCCTGACCTCTTGTAATGGCCACCAGATTAATACATTTTTTAAAATGCTATTTATATTATTGCAGTGTATTCGCGAGAGACTAAGCAGATAGAAAAGGACAAACAGGTTGGATTGCAACATAGGAAGGATTGAGATGGTTGTCCATTAAAGTTAATATGGAATATCAGTTGGATCTTCCTCCTTTTCCATTGTCTAGGTCTTCAGTTTGAAGCAAAATCTTTAACTAAAATAAAGTAAAATATGAGCTCGTAAAGAGCTCGTAGAATTGACACTCTTGGAATTCATTTTTTCCATAAAACAAACATAGGGAAATTATTGCCGGAAGAAGAGTGATTCCTCTGTGTGAATGAGAAGAAATATCAATTCACTAAAACCAAAAAGGAAACAAACTTGCTTGAAATGTTTGATAAGTATTTAAGCTCTTAATATTTGAAATTGAAGACGTATTCTCTTTATATCTCAATTTCTGTCTCTGTCAAAAGGGGTAACTAATGCCATTTCACAGAAACTATAATAAATAGTTGTAACCCACCATAAAGACGCTCATATGTCATGGTGATAGACACAGGAGAAGATCCTTACATGTCTCATTGAAGGGAGCTAGTGCTGTGTGTGTCTTCATGAAGAGCAGATTACTCCAAGGGCAAGGCCCTGACAGAAGGTATTCTGTCTATCCTATATATCACCATAAAAGTTCCAGGTATTAAGCCAAAGTTGCCAACATTTTCCAGAAAGTGGAAAGGAAAATGGGTAGAGCTTCCTGATAAGGCCAGGTATCAAACACTCGCAGATTCTTCTTAAACATAGCTTTCCCTCAGCCTCCTATCAGTCTAACTCTTGTGTCTGAAAATAGATTGCATTTTCCTAAGGCAGAGTGCATAAAAGCTAAGGAGGAACTCCCCACTAAATTGCCACTGCATATAACTGTGTTCTGTAAGGGTCAGCCCTGGGGTTTGCTCCTAGTAAGAATCCCAAACTGAGGATGGGTTTCTGAAATCTTACATGACCTGTCTAACATCCCAGCGTCTGAAAACTTGGTTCAGATAACTAGGGTTAGGCCAGGAAGGAGACAAATTCTAGATTAGGCTGAACAAGATAAAACTGATGAATTGCTGCTTTTATAGAGGAATAGATTTGTAATTTAAAGGTCTAGTCTTCGTTGTTGGAGGTTTTTTCCTATGCAGAATTGCAAACTAAATGCATTTGTTTCCTTCAGATTTCCTATTGCAACATCAACACTTAAACAGCCATTTGCTGCACCGAGTGTTTTCTAATGACAGTCTATGATTTCTTGAGAAGCAGCGTGCAATTAGGAATGTACCTATCATATTTGCTTTGAAAAATTGTATAGTTGCATTGTAGAACTTCCAGAGGCATCTGGCAGCATGAATTGCTTGTCAAAGAAACAGTGCAATAGAATGGAATATGGAGGAATGAGAGTGTATAATTTTCACACTTACAAACAGTGGCTAGTTTATTTCCCACAAGGAGGATCGATGTTTTGTGTTTCACTCAATGTCACTTACAGTTGTTCGTAAGTCAAATAGCTCATGCAGTATTATACAGTAACAGAGCCAAAAATACTTTTATGCTTTTACATCTGATTTTTTTTTCTGTATTTGTATGATAAATAAGATGGAACATTGGAGCCAAGGAAGAAATTTCATTAAAGTAATTGTGGTTTGAAAGTTCATTAGATGCTCTCCAGAATATCTTTCTGTCTTTTTCTGATAAAGATCAACTATTTGTGTTTCGTTGAGCAGAAAAATGTTTTTAGGGGAAAGGAAAGAAAAATATGGAAAGAAACGAAAATATGCTTCTAAAACCCACAGCTTCTAAGTCACCTGAGTGACAATCTTGGTTTAAAAACCTGACCAAGCAGCCTTTCAAGTATGGGTAAGTTTGGACTTACAGAAGTGTTTTTATTAAGTACTTGTACTTGAGGTTCTTGAAACAATATTTGCTGGTTTTGTTGAAATGTTACAGGTTAACTTTCACTGCCATGATTTTTTATATACAGCATAGTTGTGAATATAAATTGAGCTTTAAAGTATTGTAATGAAGCAGGAAATTATCCAGTGGCAACTTCCGTAACTTGTCCATTGAAGACAGTTGGGATAAAGATGAAGGGCAATTTCACAGAGAAACGTAATTTGTGCTGAAAAAGAACATCTGAATTAAATAACCTTCCACCTTCCGAAAACACTGAGATATTTCTTGAAGGTCCAGGAAAAGAAGCTTAACTATTATTTATTGAATCTGACGGTGAGCATCTTTGAAAGCTACACAGTGTGATTTGTAACTGCACTCACAGCTCCACTGTGCTTCCCTCAATGTGCCAGGGATGCAATCTCCTGGGGCGGGCACAGCCTGCACCTCTGGGGTGGTGCTCAGGGAGACTTGCAGCCTTGCAAGACTCCATAAGGCTGTTTGATGCAGATGCAACAGGCCTCCTTCTGCAGTGGGGGACAGAGGTAGCAGCCTTTTGTCAACACTCGGGAGCACCCGGTCCCTTCTTAACTGCATCTACTACTGTATCTAAGGATCATGGAATTGATGCCTATTATATCTTGCTGCATAACAGTTGTTGACTTAATAGTCAGCATTTCACTTCCTTTTATTAATTTTCACTTGCTCTTTATAACGCAGCATGTTTCATCAAGCTGTTCTAAGGCCTTACAAGAACCTTACACTAGAAAGTTCCATCTGTTGCTGCTTTTACTCATCCAAACAGTGCACGTTTTTTTGCCAGTGTTGCTGGAATGGCATCACAGAACCTGTTTTTAGCCAAAAGGATTAATGTAGAGGCAAAATTTTCAGCAAGTATTTTGACACTGAAGTTAAACATGCATAATATATGACCCACAATACTGTTTAAATAAGCTTAGGTAACATTTTCATTTTTCTTGCATGATTTTATTTAGTGACAGAGGAACTATAGGCTGGTTTATACTACAAGTCTTGTCTATTTCCTTTTGTTAGCCTTCATTTCACTGGGGGAAGAACTTGAGAGGTAATGTGAAAAAAAGTTATAGGGATTTAGGATTTATAATTATTTATAATGCCAGCTGTCTGATACAAAAACTTTCTCACTATTTGCATATTATGTGCTAATTTGAATTTTACAATATGCTATGCCATTTGCCTCATGAAATAGCAGTCAGAAAATTTGCCCCCTATGACCAGTCAGAAAAAGACACAAGAATCTTTATCTTGGACAACTCCATGTGCAAGTTTCTTCTAAACATTTCCTGTAATGTTGGTGTAGACAGTAGAAGATGTAAAATTTAAGTGGTTTCTTATATTTTTCTGTTAACCATATATAATTAAGCTGGATATAGACATTCTTGCTTCGAGCTCCTGTGTAGTATTAAAAATATGTTTAATGAAAATGAAAGTTATAAGGACATGTAAAATAAAAAGAAAGGGGTCTGATAGCTTTTGGGCAAAGGTAGATTATTTTTACTGACTATTCTGCACTCAGTACTGTCAATGTGAGCTATTATCAATGATAACTCAAATAGTTCAACCTGCAGTCAACCTAAAAGCTACAGGAACCCGAGGTTGCTACACTGAGAATGGTGAAAAAAGACAAAAATGTGAGGAAGATTTCCTTCAGTAGTTTTTCTCATAGTTTTCAGAACTCTTAGAAAAATAGGCTTAATGTAAATGTATACAAACACATAAATTATATATGTGTGTATGTATACACTCTGGATAAATAAATATTCATTTCAAACTGAAGAGATAGAAATATGTATTTCTTTGCAAAGGGATAAAAAGGGAAAACCCTTTCTGTAAGGGATTTTATGTTGCTCTTTCCAGCAGTACATCTAGGGACATTCTGAAGATAATTTTTCTGTATGATCTTTTGAAAAATGAAGGAATAATCTGTGTCATATATCTGTGCAACACAACAAGAAAAGACAACTTTGTGTAATTCAGCGCCAAAAAATCATTGGAAGATGCGGTCAGCACAGTTTTATGGCTTTTAGGCCGCAGCGCTTCTTTCAGTTCATGCTGTTCCAACAATTCAACGCAAGTGCTGTCCATGCCCTGGATGGTTTTATTCAATTAAAGCTGCTTCCCAAGGTCTTGGGTCCCTGTGGTGGAATCACGCAGTGCAGACATGTACATCCGCTGAACTCCGAGCTGTGCTTGCTGCCAGCTCAGCAGCTTAAGGTCACTTAAGTACTTTCTAGGAGGAAGAAATCACTCCAAAGAATTATCTGCTGGCCTGGTTCCTTCAGACAGGAAAACTGCTAACTTTCTCAACACCCACGCTTCTGCCAGTGCTTTTGTACGCGTTGCTTTATCTTGTGTTTGCATGTTGCTTCCCACTGGGTGCGAGTTATAATTTATATCTATGTCCTGCCAGCAGATCTTAAGATGGCAAAGCTGATGGTCTGAGTGTCTCGCCTCACCCATGTGGGCACCTGGTGAGCAATAAAGCTATGAAGTAATAGGTGCTTCTCACAAAACAAGACAGCATATAAAAAATGCCCTTTCTTCCCATTTAACATTTGGTTCTCCGAACAAGTGTAATTCTGGTTTCCTATGTAACTCCAACAAACATGAGCTAAGATTATAATTGGATAAGATTAAATAAAAGAGTTGAAGGAGGATGTGTTGGCAAAATTGATATAGTTAGCTTCTTTTAGAGAAGAAGTAATCATACTTTGTTGTAGTTTGATTAAATCTTGGCCTAAAGAAACTTCAACCCTTACTTAAATCATCCATTCAAGAACTTGAATGACACAGTTTGCAAGGACCTGAGTGGTACTACCTAGACAGCAATAAAAAGGTACATTATAGTACCCAGTAGTTCCTAAATAACTGATTTTGCCACATCATAAAATTCAGAGCAGAGCTAGTTAAGAACAATTTCATGGCCTTAGGTCTTACTAAAACAATGAAAACCAGAATGACCCATTGGCTGGATGATCAACTGCTACTCAAGCTCTGTGTCTTACAGACGTGGTGATAGAAAAGCAGATTTTCACTGTATCATCAAAAAACATTTTTGACCTAGGGTCAAATTTTAACTCTCTTCCACTTCCTGCTGAGTTGCTGAGCTGTTCAAAACTAAAAATGTTGCCAACATAAAAAAAAAAAGCACAAATTTATGCTCGTACTTTTCTGTCAACATTCTCAGAAATGGCTTAACTGTTTGTGGTCAAACTTAGCATAAACTGTTGTCTTAAGCAAAAGCCAAGTGGAGAAAACTGAATCCTAAAAAGATGAGAAAACTGAGTAGCTGGAAGAAAAGGAACCGCTCAACCCTTTGAAACGAAAATGTTCAGATAGTGTGATTTCTGCTTTACCCCAGCAGACTGCCTAAATTCATACTTTTATCTACTGCTTCAGGTAAAAACAGTAATGGTGTCTGCTCTGCCCAGGCTGGGAGAGAGCTGAGAACATGCAGGGTATTAACAAGGTTGCCAGACTTAAGATTGGAGAAAAAAATATTAGTAGTCAGAGCTCAGTATCAGCTGGTAATGGCTAACCCAAATGTCAGCCATATGACGAAGGGTTTGGCTGTGACTTCATGCCCAAATTACTGCAAGGACAGGAGAGATCTCTGAGTTCTGGTCAGATGAAAGATAGTGTTTTGCTTCTGTCCTGCCACAGGATGACTCTGCTATTCCAGCCTATGATGTTTTAGCCTTTCTATTTAAGGTGAAAAACCTCAGAAACTGTATGTTTTCTTCAACATCTCTTAGTGTCTTCAGTCTCAGAGGATGAAGTTATTATTTATGTACATCAGCCCTTTGTTCTTTTTTAGGATGCTGTAGTTTGTCTGAAATTACTCACTGGGTTCATGTCCCTGAAATTGGAGTAAGTTTTGTGGCATGATATCCACACTAAAGCACATCCCCATCTGGAGTTCAATTCAGCATAGTTTCTGAAAACTTGGGGTTTCCTGAGGGAAGGAGGTTGTGATAGGGAAGATGCCTAATCTTGATTATCCCTATCATGACCCAGACTCCAAGACAGTCACAAAGTATTGAAGTCTACCTCTCTCCTGAGATCCACAGGGAAATCAGTTGCTGAAATGAGTGATATTGATCTTACACAATGTGAACTCACTTGGGTAAAGCAAAGTACAGCTACATAACTTTGTTACAGCATGTGGTGAGCCTTTTAAGAATTCATGCCTTAAAAATAAAGTTTTAGCTTTTAAAAAGGTGGTGATGATTAAACTCTGGTGTTCTGTGTAAAATGGAGACATAATTTCTGCCTTTATATTTTCTGAGTCATCATTAATGAGTGGGTCTGTTCCTACTATGGTTCTGCAGAGAGTGTAGGAGCCCTGTCACTCCCAAACTTTTTAAAAATGGTTTTTGAAGAAGTGCCAATGTCTAGATAAAAATCTGTGTTGACACAGTGGTTGTTGGAGTGACTGTTTCTGAGGCAGTTGGACTGAGCAGTTTAAAAGCAAGACTTTTCTCAAGTAACATTCATTGAAATCACTACAGAACTGAGCAAAATTCCCTGTCTTGTTTTATACAGGATGCAGACTGAATGACCTAACAGGACTGATTTGCCTTAAAATAGAATTAGTCATATTGCTTGTGTGAGTAAAATGAGAGGCAAGAGACACACCCATGGGTATCTGCATAATTTACTTTAAATCACTTTAGGCAGCCAAAGAATATGAGGTTCAGGACCATTTAAGTTTAGGGGTATAGTTTTCCATAGATTGTCAGTGGGAAGAAGCACATTCCTCCAGAGGCACTACAGAGCACCCAGGTGAGCTTTCTAGAAATACAGTATACTTCATCATCTCCAGAGTTTGTGTTTTAGACTACTAAAATAATAGCATTTTGATGTCTACAGCGGGTTTGGTGGCAGCATACAACTTGTTCATTGAAAGTGTAATAAATGATGGCAATCTCTGCTTTTACTTTCTCTTGATATTTTGAGTGAATGTTGTAAGCATGACAAACCTTGCACCTGACATTTAAGGATGACAAACTTCACACCTGACATTTAATTTTGACGTAATTTTAAGGGATGTACTGCAGTTATAGTCAGCAATAATATGGTGTAAAATATAATGCTACCAAGTCTTCAGAGATATAAAATATTAAATATTCATATCCCATGAAATTACAGATTTGAGGCAATTGTAGAGCACAGAAGTCTTGGATTTTTTAGTAATGGAAAGATAGAGTGCATATTTGAAACAGTATGTAAGCACATTTACTGTGTTGGGGTGTCAGCATTAGGATAAAATCTCTCCCCAAAGGGGCAAATTCATGGAAAAAAGGAGACCATGAACATGTAATAGCAAACCAGATTAGGAGAAATGCATAAATATCAGACAGTAACTCTTCTTCCCAATGCCTTAGTCACAGTCCTTCATTCTGTTAAAAATGAGATACGTGAAGAATCATCTGGTGCTCTAAACAAGATTTTTATGCATTTTCTTGCATAATACCAAGAGTTAGTGGTAATGACTCATGAAGTTATTCAGCCCTTCCTAAAAGACCAACTTTTCTTTGACTTCATGACCTCCCTTACAAGCAAATTCCACAAGATTTTTTCAGCATATGCCCATAAAGTAGTTGTGTCAGAATTTATTGCCTTGTAATTCAGTAATAATCTCCTTGTTCTTCTAGTGAAAAAAACAGAGATGAAGAAAGGGAACCAGTTTTTGCTTTCTTTTATTCTATAGACCTTATAGACCAAGAACCAGGTCTTTTTTTACATAGATATTATCTCACGGGTAAGAAAATATTTACAATTCGGCTTTGTTTGCTACCTTAAAGCTTTTCATGCTCTGAATATGAATTCTGTTCCAAAATGTGAATCAACACCCTTCCACACAATCTATTTTTGTCTTTTGATCTTTCTTTTATACCTTCATGAAAGGTGATTTTCCCGAGCCTTTCAGAGAGCAATTGTACATACAGTGTTACAAGCAATAGGCTTGTGGCATACAAACTGCCTGACTTCATGCTAAAGCATGAGTTAGCAGTGAGGGCACTTGAAAGGCAGGAGGCATGACTCTCTCTCCAGCTCTTCCACTGACTCGTCTAACTGCTGCCAAGTTCTTCCATCTCAGTGTCTTTGTTTCTCCTCTCTCTGTTTTGTATTTTTGGTTAGATTTCAAATTATTTTCAGATGGGGGATTATCTCTTGCTATGTTTGTGGAACGTCTAGCACAACAGCTTCAATGCTGACTGCAGTCTCTGGGCACACCTTAACATAAATATGAGGGAGGGAGAGCTTCATTCTTTCCAAGGTGCTTTTTTTGCTGTATGCAGACCAAACACAGAATGCAAAATCATAGCCTTTGATTACTAATGACCCATCTTTTCCTTGATGTCTTCCTCTAGCTATCACCATGAGATTCTTTTTCTATGAATTGATTTTTTGATTATGTCAGTTTTCCAGATCCTAATGAAAAGATTGGAGTGAGCTGGTCAGGTATTTAAGGCAGAGGTATGGTATAAGCAGATGTGAAGTGTAGGGCATGTTGAGCCTCTGCCATGCAGTATGATGTTGAGATCCACATGGTAAAGTCCAGAGCCACATGGGGACAGTGAAATGGTAACCTCTACAGCTTTTAAGTCAGTACCAGCTCTGCAGTCTTTGCAGGTTGTGGTGTACATGCACCTTTACTCTCCTTGGAATAGTTTCTATTCCAGGGATGCTAAAATCCCTGTACTTTCATGATGGAGAACTTATACCATTTACTTTGTTTTGCCCACACCTGCTTTATGCCAGCTGGCTGCCTTTCAAACTCTGCAGTGTCTATCTAGTATTGCAATCTCTTTGAGATTTTGTTCTTTGTTCTTAGCTAATCCAATGAAAAGAAAATATCTTTTTGTTTGTTTGTTTAGGTTTTTGTGTTTTGGGTTTTTTTTGTTTATCAGTTGTGCTGATACAAATGAAATTTGGATGGCTTTTTTTTCTTTTTTTTTTTCCCCTCTCAACTGGAGACACACTTGGGCCTCCTTCTGTATTGGAAATGAAGTTAGAAAACATGGATAGTATATATAGTTATTTATAGGTATAAATGCAACCATTAGGTTATACTGGAAAACCATACTCCATACCTAAGAATTAAGTTTTTCTGGTCTACCCTGCAAGGTGTAGTGTTGGTTGGAGTAACCAAAGCAGTTGATATTGCTGGCTCATGATTGTGAGCCTCAGAGCTTTAGTGCTTTCTGTCCTGCTAGCACTGTGGGGCTGACCTTGAGACAGTTTTATTCATGGCCTTTCACTGTACACAAAGGGTTTGGGGCATTTGCCTCTTTTAGATGAATTTTATTTACCATAAATCTTTTCTGTTTCTCAGGACCAATGTCCTTCTGCAGAGTTCAACTGAATAAACAGACTTTTTTTAAGGGACAAAATCCAGAGGGTCCTGGAGGAAACAGATCCTGTGACACAACCCAGTAACAAAACCAAGGGAACAGTCATCCTTTGCCTTTCTTTAGTTTATTTATCCTTTATTTAATTACCAGAGTTTAACAAGGGAGTGATTTTGGCTGGAATTTGAAAGCAGCTGAGCTCCACTTTACTAATTGTTCTGGCTTTGAGGTTGTTGGAAGATTTGGTCCACCCTAAAATAGCAGTCTTCCCCAATTTGTACTGTCCTGCTTACTCCACAGGAACAAACTGGAGAGTAGTGCACTGTTTATCCTGAACTCTTTGAAATGTGAATCACTCCAGGACAGCCTCTCCCAGGCTAGACTAGGAAAGCTTATTATCACTGATTTACAAGCCTTTAGAGATCAAAATGGGCCAAACCAACATTTCCTCCCTTCTCCTCTAAAACCACAACAGAGCATCTGTCTGCTTTTGAAAGTAAAAATTCTTTCCATAGTGATTTTATTCTTTTGCACTTCTACTGACAAATAATGTACTATTTTCTCCCTATTGTTTCAAAAGAACTTGCAATTAATGAGTTTTTTGTTTTCTTTAAACATTAATTTCACTGTATTTTTAGAATATGCTCATTTTCTTTTTGTCAGGTAAGGTGTTCACCTATGGAAAGTAATCTGCTGTTTCATAGCTTAGTTTATTAATAGAAAGATTGTGAATGTGCACATAAGCAGGTTGCTGGGCTGATAGTATTGCTATTGTAGAATAGATTATATCTCTCAATTGCTAATGGAAAGGTGCTTTGCCACAGCATTGGAATCTCACAAAAGGGTTTTTAGGGACACGCACAGTGACAGATACCAGCATTGACCAACGGTACGGCAGATGTGGGACCTTAGTTCAGAGCTCTCTGCTGTTTCCTACTTGATTCTCTTCGTGCAGGACCTCTGAACCCTGGATGCAACAGCACCTCATGTTCTTTGTGAAACTCCTTGACCTAAAAATCCAGCACTCAAAGCACAAGCATTACTAATGACACCATCCCAGTGTTGGGGTTAGTCAGCCAAATGCTGACTTTCTAACATCCAGGGGTCACACTAAAAAAATTTTGGAAAAGCATAAAAATCAAGAAGACAAAATGAAGGAGCTCTTTCGGATTAGGGAAGGAATCCTTCTGTGTTTTGGTGGCAACCCACACACAAATTCTTGTCTGCTGTTTCTTTAACTTACTGGAGTTGTCAAACAACTGCCAGATAAAGTATTACACTTTCTTAGACAGTAGTGACACTTCTTCACTATATGAAGGGGGCCAAGTTGGGATTCATGTTACCATTACTGTGTCTGTGTTGAGGCAGAAAATAATTTCACATAGACAGAGCTTCTCCTGTAAGCCAGTTCAGGGAACAGCCTTGCTTATTAGCTGAGCTAAACTACACACCCACAGTCAGAAGCGTATGCAAGGGCTGCAGAGAGTATAACACAAGACATAGATTTTGAATAGACCTGTAAGTACAAACAAGACCTCAGAGCTGTCAGAAACCATAAGACTGCTTAAATGAGAGGAACCATCCTTTGTGGCCTTGTGTAATGCAGCCATATAGACAGGAACACATGTATGTGTGTATCCTAAAGGGAAGATGACAGAAGAAGAATATGCAATTGTCAGCTGTGCTGCTTGGTACACTGTTAATGGTGAGAAGAAAAACCTGTAGATAACAGGAAACAGTATCTATACCAGAAGGGTAGGATTTGGGCTTCAGACTGTGGACAGCGGTTGAACTTAAGCATTTAGTTTAAAATGTAACCTGGATCAGAACTGCAACTCCACGGTTCAGTTATTAACCTGTGTATGCAGTAAACTGTTCTAAGCCGCATGTCCACAACATGTGTATGAACAAACTACCTTCTGGCTTGTTGTCCAGTTTTTCTGCAGAATCAAAGAGTTCATTCTGGCACCCTCTGCCAGTATTTCCCCCTCCTAACCACATCAAGAGCATTCCTAGCATATTCCCTAGGAGGTTGCAATCATTTTAATCATAACTTGAATTAAAAAATATTGGCATTTGTCAACACATTTATAAAATCATCACCTGGAATCTCTTTTTTCTTGCTAATGAAAAACACCTGACTGCAGAAAAGCATTAATTGATGTAGAAGTGCTGGCAACGCACATGCAAACAGCAGATTTGATCTTGAGAACTACCCATAGCACAGCTTTACTGCTTTGGCTTTTGTTCACTAAATAGCTAAACACAGTTGTCTAGATGAGGTTGCCCCTTCTGCCAGAGAGATGCAAGGAGACAGGTTGTGAAGGTGGGCTGCCAACATCCTCCCTCCCTCGGTGGGAATAAAGGAGAAGGGGCAGTGAATGAAAAAGGAAATGAAAGGGAAAAAAGAAGATGAAGACTTGTGGAAGTTGCCCCAACACACAGTGGGAGATAATGGCATTTGTTTAGAGAGTGCCACCCTGTACCTGGAAAGAACTGGAAGCTTCTATAAAATTTGTTCTGCTCCAAGAAATACAAACACATTTAATCAGGCACTGATAATGTTGATGTCAGTGTGTATAATTCTATTACCCTATCCTGTCATCCTAAGAACAACAGCTGAAAGTTGTCAGTTTGTTTTTGGAAACTGAACCAACTTTGGAGAGACATTTGTACATTTCCAGTACCAAATGTCATGGATACATTGCTCCTCTTCATGTAAATGCACAGATCACATCTCAGAGAAACCTGAATTAAGCCCTTCTGCTAATTGCTAGATGACAATTCATCTACAGTAACACCTTAATTTCTGAAGAAACAGAATGGGAATCCTTGGGGTGGGGGCTTGTTATTGCAGTAACGTTCAGAGGATATGTTAATGGAGCGGTGCAGAGATGTTTTCTTAGCACAGACTAATAGCTGCACCAGAAAGGTTTCATTAACTTTCTTCAGTCACAAAAACATTTCAGGTTGAGACTGGTAAAGTTAGTAAAGAGATTTAGCCCTATCTCCATTGCCAACAGCTGGAAACCCTCAGATACAGTCAGTTTCTAATGCATTGGTGAGATAGGATAAGGGAAAAGGGAACTCAGGAGGCATTATCTGTTCTTATTTAAACTAAAAACACAGGAATAACCCAGGCAACAGAATGTAATATAGGACAATAGCTGTTTCCTGAGTTGTGTTCTGCATGGAGCCCCTTCTGTGATGACCTGACCTGCTCTTCCTGAGCTGGTAAGTGTTTGAGAAGGGTTGCAGAAGTGAGGTCGTATTTCAAAAGGGTTTGTGGTAGCAAGCACAACTTCTCCTGCCCATCTAATCCCACCCAAAGGGAACTGCACTTCAGAGGTAACCTCCAAGCTATGGAAAAGTGTCAGATTGTCCAGTACTCGTGGTTGCATAAGGAAATGTGAAAGGGGCTCCGAATACAGCACTGGGTCTGTTAGAGAGGTTTGCAATGCCAATGGACCATGAGCTTTGCAGTGCAGAACATGCCCAGCCCAGTCCTGTTCCCTCACCTTCCTTCCTGCATGGCCCCTTTCCCAAGAAAAAAACAACCACAACATCAATCAGTCCACCTGTAGTTGGCAGCACATAACCCAAACACCTGCGTGCCAGGCCCAGCTGGATGTGTGGTACTATTGACCCAGCGTAGTGCAAGCTGCGTACTGATTGTTTGCTCAAGGTGGTTTGGGAGAAGGGAGTGCTGGAGGATAATTTGCAGCAAAATTAAGAAGCTATGTTTTCCCTGGCTGCCTTCATTTCCCTCCTCTCTTTAAAATTCTCTTTGCTTTTTAACAACGCTTGCTTTAGACAGGTGCTTGTGTTGAACCTGAGGAATTTTTTTCGTTAAAAGGAGGGCATGTGTGCCTACCAGCCAGATTTTCCTCTGCTAGCGTAAAATCAGATGCAGAGTACAATCTCTCCTAGATAAGGAAAAGTCTGAAAGTGGAGTGTGATTAAGAGTAACAGCTAAGGAAGTCATACAAAGTGATAGCCGAGGGAATTGGAGAAAGGCAAAAGACCAATGAAGGTGTGCAAAGGACCTTCAGTGGAGCCTTGGAGAGGAGAATGTAGATGAAAGAGTAGCTGGACACAGGAAAAGGCAGAAAGTCAGTGGAATGGCATGCGACTATCAATGCAGTAAAGATATGCATGACAAGAGTGACAGACCATATTTGTGAGGCTTCTGAAGGAAAGAAAATATCAGTCACAAAAAGAGTGATATGGATATACATGGATATGTGTAAAGTAAAAGCTATCATGACATGGCATGAAAAGCATTCGCTGAGGAAGTGGATGGACTAAACAATCCTCTGCAGCCCCTTTTGACTCAAATGGTTCTGTGGAAGCAAGCAAGCAAGCAAGCAAGCCTACAAGCAATTAATAAATTAGTGGATTATTATCATCATGTTTGTGTTTTGGTAACACTTGCAAGCTTCTCTTGGCGTCAAACACCGCCCTTGTAGGATGCGGCATATGCAGATATGATTATGTCCTATGCAGAATATATTCACCTGTGTAACTCCTCTTACCTCTTGTTTTACATACTTTACATACTTCTACTTTGTCTCACTAAATTTGAATATCTTTTCCTGTTTGTGATATACTGTAGTCAAGTAAACAGAAAATGACAAAAATAATAGCAAGTGTTTTCATAAAACAGTAAGCAAAGTAATCAACTTTCTCTGAGTAAGAAACTCAGTGCAGTTTTTCCAAAGCATAAGGGACAAAATTGTCCCTGTCAGGAAAAAAATTTCAAAATTTAGCAAAGTGTCACTTAAGCAAAGTAGACAGATATGAAAGTGTGCACCTACCTGGAAATTTAATTTAGCTATTTAAACAAGAAAGCCTGTTTCTGAAAACCAGTCTCCTTACAGTTCCTGAGTATTGGCTGATCTGAAAATATAGTCCCTTGGAAACAAAATTTAATAAGTGATTTGGACAGTACAGAAACTCCCAGAAACTCCTCAACAAACCAACATTGTTGGGGTTCTATTTCTTCTACAGCAGAAAAAGATGCAGTAAGCTCTTAATTTCCTCAGTCTTATTGAGAGAGTGCTTCTGTTAGACAGGACAAAATGACTGACAATGATTTTAAAAATATATTTCTAGCATGTGGAAATGTGGCATGTGGACCTTTTGTTTATGGAAAACTTGGGTTCGATCCTCTCTTTCAGTTTTCTCTCTATAGTTTCCCTAAATTGTACTGGGGTGGTTACTGAAATGGTGTAAAGAGTCAAAACTTTTTTCAGGGTTCTGAACATAAATTGCAACTGGTTGCTTTCTGTGCATGGATGCTCTTCCTCACAGCTAATTGTTAGCAAATAGCTGGACCTCAGCTAAAGATTCAGGAGTGACAAAACCCCTCTCCCCAAGTACTTTAGCTCAGTAATGAACTGCATTGAATTTTATGTCTGTTTTTCTAGTCTGTTTTGAGTGCATTTATAACTGCTCTTTCCTAGAAACAAAAGTCCCTGAACTCCTGTGGGAAAAGGCTCAGACTTCTTGAAATGTGTTTGGGAGCGTTGAGATGCTTAGGACTTCAGCATTCCCAAAGATTAACAGCTATTTCTGTGGTTTTCAACATACTTCCAGAGAAACAGGAATTGATTCATCTAGAAACTGACCAGCCAAAAAATCTGGAGTATGGTGGAAAGGTCCCTAAAATGTCTGCTGTTGAGAATAGTTGTTTGGCTTTTCTGGTAATACTTAAGTAAGATGGTTCTCATTATAGTTTTCTTCTACTCTCATACTACCCTGCTTTTCACAGGGACTCTTACCAACTCACCTTATTTTGAATCCCAAGACGCTTGGTGATTTGTTTAGATTCCCCATTGCAGTATTAGTATATATGATAAAGTTCATGAAACTTATTTTAAAGTTAGTTTCTAAATTGCATGAGTGTGAAAGAAAATCTTCAGAATGCTGTGCAGGTATCCCTGGGAGGCTCAGAAACCAAGGGACAAAGAAAAAGAATCACAGGATTTTGTCTGTGGTCACATAATTTCCATGATAAACACTTAAAATTCCCCTCTTTCTCTCTCCTTTTCCTTTTGCTCACTTTCTGCAGGTCGTTTAACTTTCAGCAGATGTATCTGTTTGTTTATTCACCTTTCCAGCATACATCACTCAGAAATGGCCTGCAGGTTCCCGTTAGAGGAATGAGCACTCCCAAACATGTTATTGCTGTTGCTTATCACCTGACAAGAGCAACCAGAAATTGTTCTGTGGTCATTTGGACGTTATGCAATTGGGGCTGAACAGGTCTTTGTTCCAGTTACCAAAAGCACTAAAATACTATTTTCTGAGAGCTGAACAAAATACTGTCCTTGGAAACACACGTCTGTCTAAATCTTGAAGTCTTTCTCATTTCATCCATTTCTGGAGGAATATTTTTAGCTGTTGAATTTAGCCCTTCAGAACATCTTGTGGTTTCTTCCAGGACGGAGCTCAATAAATTACTCTCTTCACAAACAGCCAAAGTGTGGTTCGGTGGTTCGGATCTCCTGCAGGGTTCAGAAGTTCAGAGCACTAAAGCCCATCTCAGTGTCCATGCAAAACAAGCAATGGTTTCCACGGATGGGGTCTAGGCTGTGACTGCTTGTAAGCATCCATGCCAGTACTGTTCTCTGCAGCAGCTTTAGAGCAGAGGAGCTGATGTTTATGTCACTCACGTCTCTGATATCTATGTTAGATTTTGGGCAGAAACCACTCCCAAGCGGTACATGGTTGCTTACACATGCACACCCACCTGCCTCCTGCATGCACACACACACTGGGGGCACCCAGGCTTGTGAACATTTTACTCTGCTGCCTTAATTAAATCAATATTGCTTATTACGTGGGTCTGTGTTCTTTCTTTCAACACCTCTGTTTTTAGGTTATAATTCCTTTATATCTTCATTGTTTTTAGTAATTGGACAAAGTGTTTCCCAGCTTAACTTTTTAGCAAATGGCAGGAATCCCGGCAGCCGTGTCATGGGGCCAGGGTTTCAGTATTTCCAGAACCACATATTTGTCCAGGATATTTATGTCATATTTAGCTTGGTTACTAGAAGCAGAATTTTAGGACTGGAAAAAAAGTACTTTTTTTTTTTTTTAAGTGTAGATTTATGTCTTATAAATGTGAGATTAGTACCTCAGGAGTGATGGGTTTGACTGCACAGAAAGGGGCTTAGGCCAAGACTTCGGCAGCTGAACCTCAGTTACAGCCAGTGGGTTTGGCCCCAGTGGAGGTTTTCACACAGGATGGTAACAGTTCAGTGTGAAATCCCTCTCCTCAAAATTCCTGGTGTAGGAATGAGGCCTCACCAAAATATGGCATGGTTGAGAGAAGCTCCCTACACCTTTCCTCACATCCGCCCAGACTGAGCTGAGGTCTATAGTCTGCTGTCGCTTCAGCCACCTCTTCAGAGTCTGGGTAGGAAAAAGATGTTTACCTGGGTCTTCATCAAACTCATGTAATAATATCCAGCTGGACCCCTACAAATCTATGGGGCCTGATGGGATTCATCTGAGAATCCTCAAGGAGCTAGCTGATGTGATTGCAAAACCTCTCTTGAGGGGAATCCCGAGAGGTCCCAGCTGATTGGAAGCTGGTGAACACTGTCTGGATTTTCAAGAAAGGCAAGAAGAAGGATCCCAGAAACTACGGGCCTGTCAGTCTCACTTCAGTGCCTGATAAAATTATGGAGAAGAATATTTTGGGAAATAACACCTGGAGGATAACACAGTTGTCAGTCACAGCCAGCATAGCTTCATGAGAGGGAAGTACTGCTTGTCAAACCTGATTTCCTCCCATGACAGGGTAACCCACCTGACTGACCTAGGAAAGTCAGTAGATGTAATAATTTTGGACTTCAGCAAAGCTTTTGATACTGTCTCTCATAGTATCCTCCTGGACAAAACGTCCAGCACACAGCTGAATAACTGTGTTACATGATGAGTGAGCACCTGCTCAAGGGTTGGGCACAGAGAAATTATAGTGAATTGGGTGACATCAGACTGGCATCTGGTCACTAGTAGGGTCCCACAGGCCTCCATCCTCAGCCCCATTCTTTTCAACATCTTCATTAATGATCTGGGTGTGGGACTCAGAGGAATACTAAGTAAGTTTGTCTATGACACTAAATTGAGAGGAGCTGTGACTCCCTCAAGGGTAGAGAGACCCTGCAGAGAAACCTCGGCAAATTAGAGAGATGGGAAATCACCAACCATATGAAGTTCAACAAGGGGAAGTGCCGGATTCTGAACCTGGGATGGGGAAACCCTTGGTGTATAGAGTAGAGAACGAGAGACTGGAGAGAAGCACTGTGGTAAGGGACCTGGCGTTCTGGTCAATGGCAAGTTGAATATGAGTCAACAGTGCTCTGGGAGCCAGGAGGGTCAACTCTGTCCTGGGGGGCATCAGGCAAAGCATCGCCAGCTGGTTGAGGAAGGGGATTGTCCCGCTCTGTATGTACTGGGGCGGCCTCACCTTGAATATTGTGTGCAGTTTTGGGCATCACAATATAAGAAAGATATTAGGAGAGTGTCCTAAGGAGGGCATCAAAGATGGTGAAGGGCCTTGAGGAGAAGCTGTACAAGGAGTGACTGAGGTCACTTGGTCTGTTCAGCCTGGAGAAGAGGAGACTGAGGGGAGACCTCATCCCAGTCCACAACTTCCTTGTGAGGGGAAGACAAGAGGCAGGCACTGATCCCTTCTCTGTGCTGATCAGTGACAGGACCCAAGGGAATGGCCTGAAGTTGTGTCAGGGGAGGTTAAGGTTGTATATTAGAAAAATGTTTTTCATCCAGAGGGTGGTTGAGCACTGGAACAGGGTCCCCAGGTAAGTGGTCACAGCACCAACCTGCCAGAGTTCAAGAAGTGTTTGGACAATGCTCTTAGGCATATGTGATTCTCAGGGAATTCTTTGCAGGGCCAGGAGTTGGACTGGATCATCCTGATGGGTCCCTTCCTAGCTCAACGTATTCTATGATTGTATCTATGCAGCACTTTATTTAGGGATGGGCAAATAGTTTACAGCAATAAATGTCTTCTGACCAGATTTGAAAGAGAGGCTTTAAAGCCAATTGGCAGACCTCCTATACTTCTTTGCTGATACCAGACATAAAGGTCAACAGTGTGAGTCCTGCAAGTTTCTGACAACCCCTGCTGCTCACTAAAACTAGTAAGACTTGAAATCTGCCTCATAGGATCAGACCCTAAAAATTTCCACTACAGCCATCTTAGCAGCCTCTGTAAGCATGTATGCAGTAAGAGTTTGCACCCAAATCCTTGCTGCCCCTTTGTTTTTTTGTCAAAATTAACCCTTCATGCAAAACTAGATGTATTGTGCTGATGTTTCTTACAAACCTCTATAATTCCTCTACATTTGGATGATTTACCTACATACAGTTTTACATTATCAACTTCTATACGTATTAGGATCACCTACCACAACAATTAAAAATGCTTCTGCTTTCACAAGAGGGAGTTCTGGGTGCATTGACAGTGAACATACAAAACAGCTTGAATGAAATGTGATTTTTGTATGTGGAGTTCTTGCAGGATCAACCTTTAGGTGGATATTCAATTTTGCACATCCAGTATTCTCTACAGTAAATGTACTTGCAAAGTTTGTTCTATCCTTTTTATCAGGAATAAACATTGCTGAAGTAAATGTATTCCTGATATTGAAATAATGATTACTTGCAAGAAGATGAAGATTTCAAACAAAAAATGAAATTGCAAAGGAGAAAAGGATGTTCAGATTAAGACTAAATCCATTAATCTGGAGAATTGATGGACTTGAGTGGGCTTTGATGCTTCAAGGCTGGGTATATGGCCAGGTAGTATCCTGGTTCTGTGTTGCACTGAGGCAATAGGGGTAACATTCGTGCAAGAAGCTTAGTTTTAGTTCTTTAAGTCTCCCCCTATCACTCTGCATATAAGGGCATCTTACTGAACAGGCCAAGCTGGACACATTTCCTTCATCTTGTCCTGAAGCTGTGTCAGTATGACAAAATTTCACTAGACCAGCATAACAGCATGGTTTTGTGACTTGAGGTGATCAGAAAGGAGGGTGGAGCCATGGATTTTTATCTGGGTTCCCGGGACTCTGTGCATTTTACATCAAACAAGTATTAGATACAAGGCAGAAACCATCCAGGGGGAATGAGGACTAGTTTTAGGTAGCTGTTAAATCAGTGTGTTGACACTGAACAGATCACTACCTAAAGTACTTCCGTTTCTAATCCCATTTTGTTTAGCTTGCTCTGTGTCGAAAGCTGCTATGTATGGCCCATCACTTGGGAATCCTGTTCTGGAGGCCATAAACTTTTGCATCTTCTAGGTTTTAATTACTTACCTCGTTTACGAAATATGTCCCTTGATCTCTTCTGCCCATCTTTGACAAAATCTGTATTATTGGCATATCTTTATGTAGGGACATTATTTATATTAGTAATATTCTAAACATGTAAAGTCTGTTGTAAACTTACAAAGCAGCACTAGATGAGGATTCGACCATGGGGATAAAGGGGAAAATAAGAAACTTGAGCAAGAGGCTTTTAGCTTAGTCTTGCTTCTGGCTTTCCTCCTGCCTTGCTTAATTTCCTTGAGGAAGGCCACTTCTTTCTGGACTTTGCCTTACTCACCCATTAAAGATGATGAGACCTGCTCTACAGGGGTGTTGTGAGGTTTAATGAGCATTCACTGGAAGCCCTTCAGTCAAAAAATATTGAAAGGGGACATGAGCTCTTTGCCACAGAGACTATTTCTTTTATGTCTCTCTTCCCTTCATGTTCCTGCTCATCTTTTACTCTGGTTCAGGCTCCACAGGAAGACAAGTGTACTTGTTAAGACAGAAGAAAGCTAACATAATAAATAAAGCAAATAGCATCTGCTGGATTTCTGAGTTGAACTGTCTTACTGGGCAGTTAAAGTAAGACAGCAAAGGCTACAAATGGGACTCCACAGCTAGGAGTCAGAGTGGGGAGAGGAATGAGTTGGGAAAGAAAAGGAAAGGAGAGAAGGTGGATTTGGGCCTGTCCTATATTATCTAACCTCACTCTGGCTCTAAGATATTAGACCCAGTCCAAATATAGCAAAAAGACAGTTTCGCACTTCTGTGTGTTTCTTCCATCTTTGTCTGTAGTGTGTTGCTATTTAGCCATGGTCAGAGAGAAACACTGCATTAGAAAAATCAAGTGTCATACTGGAAAGTATGAACAGATGTATAGACTACCAGACAAGTGAAATAATCTTTTCTCACTACTCAGTACTAGTAGCCCAATGCCACACTTCAAGACAGACTAACCAGAGAAAAAGATGAGGAGAGTACTAGAAGTCTAGAACTATGAATTAAGATGGAACTTTGTGTTTTATCTTGTGTTGTGTTGGATAGCCTCCTTTCAGCACATTTACTTCCCAGACAATCTCCAGCCTGTACTGTTTCAATGGGTTGCTTCTTCTGTGGTGTGGGACTCTGCATATACCCTCCCTGAATTTAACAAAGTTCCTATTGGCCCATTTCTCCAGCCCATTTCTTTTATTTTAAATGGCAACCCTGCCCTCAAGCCTATCAACTGTTCCCCAAAACAGTTTTTTTTGTTTTTATGAGGCTTTATGAGGGTGCACTTCATCACTTGCTCCATGTCTTTGGCAAAGATGTTACACAGAACACAGCTTCCAAACAATGTATTTCTTCTAGTCTCCTACAATTAGGACCACCTTGTAGTCAGTACATTTATTTCCAGTAAGAATAGGTGCCAGTTTAGAAGTGTCTATTGTACTCCAGGCAGGTGTCAGCTGTGGAAAAATAAGAATCTTTTACTACTTAACCAGCTATATTAAAATGTATGGAAAAACGGCTGACCAAAGTAATCAACCCCCGTGGTGGCCCGGTAAACAGAACACATACATTCTGAACTGAATCTACATTATAAATTATACTTTTTTATCATATTACTTACTTACCATTGCCAATTAGGAGGTAGTTTTCTTATATTACATCACTAAAGAGTGCACTGCTTGGTCAATTATCCCTGAGTGAACTGAAATACAATAGTTGATAGCCCACATTTTTATGTTGTGACATTTATTTAATTTTGTGTGCATGCATCTGTAGGCACATTGTGGCAGAAAGCCTTTAATGAAAACAGTTTGTTGATCCTCTGAATTCTGCGTGTACTTGCTTGTTCTTATTAAGCAGGCATTCTGGTCTGTAGAAACAATCAAAACCACCTGCATTTCCTTTGAACCAGAGCCTTGCTTTCAACTGAGCATCCTAGTGTTGTAATACCTCATCATACGCACAGTAGGAAAAAGCACTTACACATTTCACTCCCTCTGTGTGTATCCAGTGAAAATTTGCCAGGCACGTAATCATGCATGTGTCATTACAAGCTAGCAAAACTGACTTAGTCAATCTTTATTTATTTTTAAACGAGGTGCTCCAAATAAGAGGCAGGGCCTGGGCAAGGAGCAAAGAGCAGCGCGGCCGCATGAGCAACCCACGGAGCTCTGTGCTGGCTGGTGAGTGAGTTCCCCTTGGCACAGGCCAGCCCTTGTCAGAAATATATGAAACTCCAGAAGCCAGATAGCCACACCAACCCAGTGCAGCACTCATGTTGGTTAGCCCTGGTAAAAGTCAAACCCCATCAGACTTGGGTTGAGCTTCCCACCACCATGTCTTCTCTGCAGCAAAAGTGTGCCCTGAGAAGTCTGAATTTCCAGTGACTATTTTGAAGCCCCAAGGTTTTTCCAGGATCCTTGGACACTTGGTTACAAGCAGGAAATTACTGACTGTCCCATGGGAGCTCTAAGGTACCACCGAAGGAGGGCACAGTGCTTCAGCCAAGGACTCTGCCAGTTGAGCGGTTCTTATGAGTTTGCTGTCTTGCTCCTCCCTGTCCTAAAAAAAAATGTATTTAAAAACACAGTTTCAACCTCATTTCAAGGGCACAAAGAAAGCACTATAAGTCTTGTCAGAATGTGTCTCTATTGACTAGAGACAATAAATATTTGTATCCTAAGGAGATATGAGCCATACTTAGTGGCAGTGATGGGTTTTACGAGGCAATGTAATTAAGTAATGATTAAAACACAGGAGGATCAATTCAGAGATTGTATTAAAAATTTGGACCTCATTCTAATCTCACTGTCAGTTTACTCTAGATTGTCATGACAGCCTGAAGTAAAACACCCCAATGTTTTATGGTGTTATGGGATGACCTTGCCCTTATTACTCACACAGTCAGTTGTGAAAGTGCAAGGCAGTTTAAATACCATTTTTATTTTTCTGCGGATTCACTGCTGAGTGTTTTCAAAACCAATTTTCTTCTTTTAACTTTCAGGCACCAGGAGAGTTCTGTGTTGTGTTGCTTTCCTGTTACAATGGAATTAGTTTCATAGAAAGAGCTCTTTACAGAGTTGGTGAGATAAGATTTAAAAATAATAATCAAAATCTTAAATACAGTTGAAAAACAGTTCTGAACTCTTCTGTGCTTGATTCTATCTCAACTATTTAAATAATCTCTTCATGTACAACTTCTGGCAAAAATGATAATGACAACAGATTTGAAACCTTTGGTGGGTCTCACCTGCCTCTTGCTGATATGTGTGTGAGCACATAAGAATAGCTCCACCACTACGCTATACCTTGAATAGTCATTTGTGTTGGAACATAAATGACTAGATGTGCTAGAAGTTTTCACCTGTTCAAGTTGTTGGAGATTTCTGATACAGCTATGCATTGTTGTCCCTTTCAACAAGTGTGACTACATGGTCCAGAGACAACATTCCCAGAAGCAGGAATTTTGGTTTTGTCCAGTTAATTGACATAGTTGAGGGTAAAAAGAGGTAATAAGCTTTGCATACTTTTGATTTGAATAATATGGAGTTTTTCTGTTTCTCATTACTCAGCCTCACATCAGGGAGAATTTATCCACTTCTTTATTTATGACTAGATTGACCTCTAGTTAATCTTTGACCCGTGATCTCTAAAGTCTCTAATCTTTTTCGTTCTCAGTGTTTAGCTCTGTTATCATGAGGCCTTTGAAACCCTGCCTCTGAATTCATCTGGGCTGCACTTGCAGCTCTGGGTGATGATGGTGGCAGTGGTGTCATTGATTAGCTGCAGGCTTCTCTATCCTGAACTCAGCTAATAAGAATTTCTCAATTTCAGCAGATGTCTCTTCTCCTTTGCCAAATGGGGAGTTTTTGGACTAGTGATGTGAAAGTCTAGAAACTCGCCACTTAGTCCACCACCTGGGGAGCTTCTCTGATCGTGTAAAAGCAGTTCAACGGAATGCAGTTTTATGAAATGTCGTATGCTCTCTTTTCGTCCTATCTGTCTGAAAAATGTTTTTAAAACCCATGTAAAAAAATGGATAACCATACAAATACAGACATTACAAATGTCTTTTTGTGTATGCTTACGTGCACCCCCACTGATATAGAAGCAGTTCTATTACTACGTGGTGTCTAGATGATGTTCTGACCCTTGTGCAGTCCAGGCTCCTGATCCTGAGTGGTCTAGCTAGGAGGACCCAGTGGAGCCTTTTGCTTTCACCGGGGACTTCAGTTCAGTCCTCTAGAATCAAGACAGATTTACCTGTAACCTGGCTCAAGTCAATTGAATTTCAGTCTTTTAGTTCTTCCTTCTGAAAAAAATGAGTGCTATGGCACCTAACAGAGAAGCTGGATGTAGAATCCATTAATGATACCCTCAAATAATGTGATAAGAGCAACTAGGGAGGTTGAGAGAGGCAGAGAGGCATAAAAGAGACTCTGTTCCCCTCCCATCCTCTATTTCAACATACTGTTTCCTTCAGCAACCTTTGCACATTATGATTCAAAGAGAACTGGATTTAAGCACAAGGTTTGAATGAAATAAAGAAAAATAAATATGTCAAATCCACAACAAATCATGACCTTATGCAGACAAATAGTGTCAGCAGGGACAAAGGCAGAGAATAAAAGAGATGCTACAATTGCCCTGAGGCAAATAAGACTTCAGGAAAGTGATGACACTGCCACAAATACAGTAATCAGGCACAGAGAGGAGATCTGGATTTAGGTATTGCTGGGCACTCTCTGTGGTTGAGATTGCTTAACTTTTACACTGTCAGGTCTCCAGCTGAATTGTTGTAGGCTTGTCTTGACTCCTTTCTGAGAAAGAGAAATCCAGCCTAGAGGTCTTCTACTTGCTGTATCAAATTTAGTTCAAAGGATGAGACAAAATGAATGCAAAATTTAGAGGGCCACATGACAAAATTAAAATATGCACATCGTAGATATCTTAAGTTAAGGGAGATTCATCCTGCCTTGGAATTCAAGACATGACGTTGCTTTCTGAAAAGTTTTTAAGATCAGGCATAGGGATTCCTAAATCAGCACAATCAAATAGAAAAAGAACATGTGGTACAAACATCAAGGTCCAATACAGTGGGCATTTACTTCAGTTTTAAATACTCTTCTAGGCAATAACAGGCGATGTGCTGAAAATATGGCCTGACACAAGGATCCTTTCATTTTATAAGCCCACTTAAAGTTTCCCTCTTTATAGTGTACTTTAAAAGAAGCAGTAATCTTAATCCCTACAATCTTGACCTCAAATTACATTTTAGTGTTTTCTCCATAGCAAAAGAGATGTGATGCAGATGGCATTACCTCATGTAAATCCTTATGGTGAATTATGTTCCATTGCTACATGCACATTAACTCTGGAAAATGCACAATATCTCTTTTAGAGGAAATCTCTTGAAAAAATATCTGAAATTTGAGATAGGAAACCAGATAGGCCAAGAACCCCTATATTTTATGGAAATCTCACAGTGACTGTGTATTGGGCCAGATCTTTTGACAATGTAAGAATGGTGAAACTGAGATATAGCCTTCTTTTCTTTTGTGCACTGGATTACTACTCAGGAAATATGAGTTCAGCTGTGAATTCTGCTGCAAGTATGATGCAGGCTGTGGGCAATTCAGAGTTACCTCTGCTTCTGTGTGTAAAATCTAGCCATCTTACTTCTCTGGATTACCTGAGCACACCTGGGTGTGCTGCTGCAGCTGTGGGATTAGTATGGCTGTGCACAAAGATCACACACATCTGGTTAAGGGTTGGTATTTTTATTCTCTGAATTTTTAAGACCTTTGCTTTGTAGGTTTTACTTTGGTCTAGGAGTGCCTTAGTACAAAAGCCTAGGAACACCTGGTTATCTGGAGGAAAATATACCTCTTGAAAATTAACTTTCTTTTTTATTATTTTTTTTTTTAGGAAAAGAGTTCTAATGATGGAAAACACCAAACTTTGGTCAAATAAGAAAAATAGCCTCTTTGAGGCAAGCCTCTTTCCCATAAATTAAAACCTCTGAATGCAGTGCCTGCCAAAGAATGCTCTCTTCCTGGAACACAGGGAGTAGAAAGCCAGCAACTTGCTTTGAATGTGTTGAACTAAATTTTACAGCTATATCTACTTCTAGACTGACCCTGAGCCTGACTTTTTTTCTTTTCCTTTCAAATACTACTGCTGCTTCTTCCAATTCATTGGTATATTCCTTAAGGATTGCACATAAACTTGGAGATTTCTGGAAGAAAATATCTTGAATATGAAGCTGATCATAAAGCTACCAAAACCCTAATAATACTCCCTGCCCATTCTTGTGGTATAAAAATATAACTAATGTTAGTCCAGTGAACAGCAAGTGAGACTCTGGAGGGCTCTCTGGAAGTCTGTTTTGGCTATAGTATTAGTTTTCCCTGTTTAACTTTGTAAACCTGTAATTGGCAATAAAGGAGACCGCACTTTTGCTTTTTTAACTAATATTTGTTTAAACCTTACCATAAGGTGCACATAGTGGTTTCTTTTGTTTCTGACAGTATAAAATTCATAAACAGAGACCAATTTATCATTCAAAAAATTATTTTGTATTTTTAACCTAAAATGTCCAGCTTGACAATGTGTTTTTAAGAGACCTAATCAGATTTTTTTTTTTTTCACAGCCTGTTAGTACCCTCTCATACATGGGGGCTACTGTGTGGGATCTCATACTGGAAACACAGACCCCTTTGGATAAAAACAGAGACCTGATCTGAAGACTTGTATCTGTGGTGGAGTCAGACACGCAAAGGTGTCTGATCCTGATTATGCTTTCATGAATCTAAAGTTACTTAGTCTGATTATTTCAGATATGCCGCCAATTCCATACAAATATAGACGAAGTAGAGCACTGTGTTTGAACCAATGTGTCTGTATATCCTGACCATGCATGTTTTCAGAGTGGTTGTTTTCCCCTTGTGATTAACAGGGATTTTGACTTCTATTTCTAGAGAAGTGGTAAGAAGGTAGCTCTTCTAAGGTAAATTAAATAGGAAAACAGGCACAAAACTAAAAAGACAGAGGGTAAATAGTTTTGTAGAGATGTACACAACATCTGTAGCGAAAGAGCAATATTTGCAGTGAAAGTGAAAGTGTTTAACATTTCAAATAATCTATTTTTTTTTTGACAATGATCTTGTCTGCCTGCTCCAGTTTTAATTAAAAAAACCCATAATTTTTGGTAAAGTGTTCATATATATGGAATTTAGGGTTCCGTGTGCTTCAAATGTTTACGAAAAATAATTTTCATTTAACCCACCCATCCAAGATGCATATTTTTATAAATATACTGAACCTTACATAGTGTGCAAGGCTATACCAAAAGGACAATAATCATAAGCAGAAAATGCACCAGAATCCAGGGGCCTAGACTAGGCAAAGAACCCTGGGGTACTTGCCGTGTTCTCTATACACTTTCTGAAACACCCTTGACTGTTCTCTTTCAAAACTGGGATGTTAGGCTAGATGCATCTTTAGCTTGACCCTGTTACAAGAGTTCTTATGTTTTATGTTAAGAAGAGAAGAACATCTGGAAATAAAAGCTTTGTCTGAGACTGGGCTGAGATTCTTGGTTGCCTTTTAAGAAAAATATCATGTTGATTGCTTTCATCATATAAATATGAACAACAGGAAAAATCTGTCAGCATTTGGTGAGATGTTGTGTCATAGCAGATAAAGTTTTTCTCAGCTCTGATTTCAGACTTTAATAGTGAAACCATCTGTTGAGGACTTCATTTGTTTTGTTTTATTTATCACAGTGGATTATCTCCTCAGATAATATTTTACAAGATCCAAGGGAAAAGCAGTGATAGATTTGGCTGTCTAATTCGTCAGCTGAAACTAAGAACAGGCTCATTTGCTGTTTTACAAGTGTCATTTTAGGAGACTTGGACCATCAATGTATCAGAAACCCAAGGAAGCATAATAACTGCCTTCTTAGCTGGCACTGATGCTTGAGGACACGACTAAAGGCTTCCAGAGGCGAAATATGAGGTTAGCATGTGATGAAGGGCCAAAGCACCCTGGCTGAGGAGGCTCCCACGAGCTGTGGGTAGCACACTGTGGAAGGCTTGTAACATATGTGCCATTGCATTACATAATGGGAAGTGCTTTGGTTTACACACAGAAAATTACTGCACTCTGTAATCATCCCCTTCTTGTCCGACTTCAGTGACAGCTTTGAACTTGCTGATTGCTTTGGCAGGATTAAATAAGACAGAAAAGAAGGGATTACAGAGCAACTCCGCCATTATGGTGGTAAGCACCTTTCCCAGTTGTGGGAGGCTGAAATTCCCCTAACATCTGGAGATCATCCCTCACATTTGGTGGCTGCTGACTCTCCTCCACTGTAGTAGCATTTCCTCAGCTCCTTGGCACAGCAGGTGCTCACAGTGGGAGTCTACCGCTCTTCTTACTGTGTCCCCCTGGCTTTATACCTGCTCCCCTCAGCGCAGCATGGGAAGGACAGGGCAGAGAGAAAGGGTCTGCTGACACAAATCTGGTGGCTGCGAGCCCTGGGGCAGAGAGCATGCAAGGGCTGATGGTGCCCAGGTCAGTGCTGGCTCAGAGGTCTGTCCTCCGACACACTGCACGTGCAACACCCAGTGCACCACCTCTGCCGTGAAGGGACAGCATGGGAGTGACCCCTTGGCTCTGTGGAGTGTACTCAGGAGACAATTTTCTGTCACTCTTGAAATGAGTACATGTGTAATGGGGATAAACGTATTTAGGGTCTATCTGATAGCTTGTGATAAAACAAAATTATGCAAGCAGTATGGAGTTGTGTAAGAAACTCATCTCTTAATCCATTACAGGTGTCACCTGTTTGTGTGTGTTTGTGTGACCTAAGGCAAAGAGGGAAGGACCTACATGTCTGAAAATGCTGAGATGGGCAGGATCCCCCAGGGGTGACAGGCAAGAAATTCCCTGCTGGAGAAGGAGCAGAGGCAGGTCCCGAAGCAACCCAGAAAGAGAACATCTCCCACTATCTCAGTCACTGAAGCCCTTGCTCTTGCCCATGTGAACACAGTATTAAGCAGGGGGCTGCACTGGGTTGGCAAGTCCTTGTGTCAGGCAAAGAAAAAGGAGGTGGGAGAATCCAGAGAGGCACAGCCTTCCGCCTCCCAGAAGCACGTATGTAGAGCACCTCTAGCTATGGGGGACTCCTTCTGTTGAAATTTCCATCCATTTAATGAAGTGAAGGTCCAGGTTTCTGAAAGGCAGCTGCCTGCTAGCTGAAGCATGTTTTCGTGTGCCCCAGCATTTTTGTGTCTCTGTTATAATTCTCTTAATCTTTTGACTTAAACGTTCAACTGTAACTTCTCTTTCTGTTGGGCTTGCTCAATGTGAAGTTTTTAACTGACATCTGTCTCTGTCTAATGTAGTCCTTGTTCCAAGTATTTAAATGATATCTTAGGAGATTCAATGTTTTGGACAAAAATTTTTTATACAGTTTGTCTGTCTTTTCTTTGTCTTCATTAATGTGTCTTTCTCTTCTTTTTCTTTTAGCTATCATCAGGCACCACAATTTTGGTATAACTGATATTCTAGGGTTTTCTGATCCAAGGCTTTAAGTCATATATTACTCCATGGGATTAGCCCTGCGTGAAACCGCACAGTCCTGGATTAGACATTAAGAATATGGATCATGTTTTAAAAATTCATTTATGCAACTGTTGGGTAAAATTAGACTCAGACAAGCTGTTCTTGTCACAAACCCATGAAAGTTCTCAAGACCTTCCCCTCCTAACCAAAGCTATTTGCCTGCAGGGCATGAAGTTTCCACAGTAGTACAATGGGAAAAAACTGTTTCGTGGTCAGTTAGTAACATGTAGTTTTGCAAGAGGATTATGAGGTTGGTTATCACCACATTATATTATTAACGGCACTCAGAAATACTCAAGTAAGTTGAAGTAACTTTTATTGGTGTTATACTTCTGCACTGACAATAAATTTCTGGGCTTAAGTGTCTTCTGTCCCACGAGGAGCCCAGACAGTAAGTTACAGACATCTGGACAGCATCCTCATGGAAGACACAGTCTCTACTGGTGTGTAATGGAGCCTGTGTAGGGCATGAAAGTAGTTCCAGATTAAAGGATGAGAAATACTTGTTCCTGAGAAATGATACCGCACGGCTCAAGTGCACAGAGACAGCAGTTAGAAAGGGACCATAATTTTACAGTCTGTGCTGCCAGTTATAATTCACAGCATGTTCCACAATGTCACACACATAAACAGACTCAGAGACTCCTGAGAGATTTCAGTTTCTTGCTGCTCATAGGAGTCCTTTCCTTCTCCTTATTCCTGGAATTATTTGCCTTTCGAAAGGCTGTAAGCATGGTAATATTTACAGGTTTAAAAAATGAAGAGTTTTGCACCTGAATGACTAGAATTTCTTGCTAAATTGTAATATCTCTGGGAATTTAGGTCCAGATCCACAGATATTTTTAAATCTCAAAACAGACACAACTCCTCCTGCAACTCTATTGCAGAAATAGTTACTGTGATGTGAGCTTCCTCAGACAAATGAACCCACAAACAATAGAGAGGTGATGAAAGAGGTTCAACTACAGGAGAAATTGTGCAGTCAAGTGGCCTAAGCTCAGACAAGTGTCCTAAGTCCCCCTTTTAGTGGCTGCTTCAGTCACAATTTAATGTGTACTGGGATCCTTGTCCGTGTCAGCTGCACAGCCTATGCAGTTTTGTTTCTTTCTGACTGAGGGTTGTTCTAGAATGGGCCTATTCAGATTAAAAAAAAAAATTAAATTAAATATGTATGTTGAATTCAGTGGTTGTAAAACGTGTCTGCATCACAGTCTTGGAGACTGAAATCCTTTGCCTTTCCACAGAACTGCTCCAGTTCCCCTGTGTTGCCCTACAGAGGTGTGTTAGTCCAAACCTGAAAGGAAAAACACCAGAGGAATTGAAGGGTGCAGTGTGTATGTCTGTTTAATTGCCATTTGCATCCCTCCTGAGACTGTCAGCAAAGCAGCGCATTAACACCACTCTTGGTATCTCATGTATTTAATTTATGTAGTTATTCACTGCACAGGAAACAAGACCAGTAAACTCATGGTTCAGTCATCACAGAGCATTAAGTGATAACCATTATCAAGACCATCTTTCAATATGACAAGAAACAGTTATGAAAGGAAGCACTGACTTTGGTTCCATTCAAGTGCAATCTGTTTACATGGCTGCTGCTTAAACAGGGTGTCTCCTAAGGGTCTCCCACTTTGAAACTGGTATAGAGAAAAAACTTTAAATGGTTTTGATTTTTAAAGCACTATTTAGAGGCAGAGATCAAGGACACATGGGTCTGATCTTCCTCTTTGCACTGTGAAAATCAGTCTCAAACTCACCACCGTTTTTTCTGCTCAGCTTCTAATGCTCTGTATCTGTATGTATAGAGAACCGCTGTGAAAAGAGACTGCTTCAGCTGAAAGAAAGCAAGCCTACAGCTGCAAAGCACTACTGTCCCTCTTCCTACTCTATTCTCCATCTTATGTTTTCTCCTGACTGTGAATCACAATCCCTCACACACAATGACAGTAATTTGTTGATGTGGAGAGTAAAAAGAATGGCTTAAATCCGACATGCCATTTTAAGTTTAAAGGAAATGCAATCTGCAAAGTACCAAGAAATAGATAATACTTGCTAATAAGATAATTAGAAAATCCTGTAAGAATGACAGTGAGGAACATCTGAAAACCAAGCAGGATTTAGCATTCACTTGGTAAAGTTTATTTCATATAAAATTCTCTCATTAAGAGTTTCAGCCTTATAACAGAAAGGTAAAGAGTTCTTCTGTGACACTATTATCGTATAAAATATATTACATGTTTAGCTGTTTAAAATTAAATAAAAGGTGCTGAGATACTAATTAATATTTTCTTAGTATTTTACCATACATAGTAGCAATTTGTGGAGTATGGCTCTCTAGTAATTTTTCAGTGATTATTAAAATCTGTAGATTTTCTTCTTACTTGTACCACTGTAAGTAGTTTTTTTCCCGATTTGTGTCACAGTCAGAGAAATAAAAACCTAGCATGAAACAAGCCAATCTGTATGGAAATCAAAGGGAATCTTTCCATGAACTTCAATGGGAATGGGACTGGTCTTGCAATGGTAACAGGATAGATGCATTTCAATGTATTAAAAAAAATCCCTTAATGACACTTTTCTGGCAGAAAAATCATAGGATCATAGCATAGTTTGGGTTGGAAGGGACCTTTAAAAACCATAGCATTGGATCAGCTGCATCAAAACCAGGTATTTAGTGGGAGACCTTTAATGAAGAAAGGATAGAAGCTTAGGTAGTATTTATTGGTTTTTACTGTACAAAACCACTTGGAAGTCTCTTTAATAGGAATGGAAAAAGACTGTTCGTGTCTATACCAATGAACTGCAAGAGGAGTTTGGGACTTCTGGGGGTTTTTCTCTTCCAAAATTTTTTTCCCAAAACTTGTTACCATGGGCCACTGTCAGACTTGGCAAATTTCAACCTGAATTTTTCTTTACTGAATTCTTTTGGGTTCATTAAAAACTTAGATATTTCAACATTTCCAAATGTTTCGCTACCCCAACCAGGGCAGATGCTCTGTACTCTGTGCAAGACCACCATTCTCTCTTCTACCATGTTCAGTATCTTGTATCACTGCCATTTATTCATTGCTATATAGTATGCTCCACATGTTAAGGTGACTGGGCAATCTCTGAGAGTTGAAATTATTTGAAATAGCTAATATATCTCCTTAGCAAGCCTTTTCAAATCTAATTCACTCAGACTTAAGAAAACCTACGGAACACTGGTAAAAATGAGACAAAAAAAATTTGAATTTTATTTGCTCATGCAAAAGTTTACATTTATGTTTGTTTGGTATTTCTTGTTGGCCATTTTTTTCCCACACTTTTAATTTGTACAACTTGGCTTTAAAGCAGCACATGAGTATGTTGAAACACTCGGAGACACTGATTTCTAAAGGGGATCAGAAGCTATAACCAGGTATGGGCTCCCTTTGTCCATATCAAAACATAGTTAAACCACGGTATGGACAACAGAACCAGTAAACTATCCTGAACATTCAGATTTTCCTTGATGCCTTCATTTCCTGTCTTGTCTGTTGAGGTTGCAAGACCTTTCGGGAACTGATGGCTTGATTTCCTACCTACAAGACATGGAGTACACCTGCAGCGCTAAAACAAAGTAAATGCAGGAGAAGAAAGTGATATGTGTAAGTCTTTCCAATATGGAAGTATTCTAATTTGTATTGCAGCTCTCAAAATTATCCCACTGTATGGATGAATCATTTGTCATATCTGAGTTTCAGTCATTTACAAGACATACAAGAATATCCAGATTTATAATCATCCCAGTGTTCTGGAGGAATTACAGTTTAAATAATTCTATTGTACAGATACTCTCCAGTTTTCTGATTTCAGCATTTTTATTTCCTTTTTCAGTATGACGGTCTCTCTTTCAAGGACCATCCAAGAAGTAGCAGACCTTCAGAGGTTTATAGGATTCCTTTGTTTACAACATATAGCTAGCTAGTTCTTCAGAATCCTATGAGAAGAATAGGCCTCTAGAAATACTGATAATTTTAATTAAATGTTCCATCATGGATGCAAATGATTATTTACTTCTGATGAGAGGAAGACTGGGTTTTAACTGTACTCCAGTCTGCAACGGTAAAAGCATTACAATGAAATCCCAATTCACACTTTTCTGAAATGCTAAAAAATAAGTGAATATTTTCCCTTATATTTCCTGTGTGTTTTAGCTACACAGATGAAAAGCCAGATAACACTTGGGACTACATGCAAAAGCAGTGGAGATACCAGAAGAATACAGCAGAGATCTTGCCAGAAACGTGAACAGGTTTGGGTTTTCATTTGCTTTTTCATTCAGTAACTATCATGACTTGCTACAAATAAAAATAGTAATAATAATAAAATCCAAAACAAAACAAAAAAGACAGTTTAAGGGGAATTTGGAGTTTCCCAAGAGCTCCCCGCTTTCCGTGGTCATCAGGACTTTGCATCAATGAGTGTGGAAGATTTCTGTAGAACAGACTCTGCTCCAAGAGCTGCTGAAGGTCTGTGAGCAGTCTCTGGCTGAGTGAACTGGAGAACACAGTGGGAGCAGATAGGACAATCCATACCTTCGGTACCTGAGTTCCTCAGTGCAATACATCAACAGTATATGCAACTAATGTTTCCGTGAATATATACTGATGAAAAAGAAACTCAATGATCTGATCCATTTCTCATCTTCTTACATATTGGAGTGGGGAGTTTCTTCCTTTCTTGGCTTCTGGGATGGTTTTGCTGCTATATTCTTGAATGTGTGTATGTATGTAACTTTGCAGCATTGACATCACTGTTCTCTTGTTCTCCTTCACTAATGGGTAAATGAGTTTTGTGTAAGAACAGTGTTTGCACTTCAGAACAAATATTAAAAGTGATATAAACAGTGCCATTCTCATGTCAAAGTGTATGTTTAAGATTAAGCTTCTATTTAATTGCATTGATGAATTGCTTTTGAGTTATGAGGCAGTGCTACAGGAAGCAGTTTCATAAACCTGATTTTGTAATTCTCATATTTTCCTACTTTAGGAGTATGTATACAGATGAATGTACAAAGTGCCCACAGAAGTTCCAAAGAGATGTTTTGTATTACAGCTTGCTATTTACCACAACAAAACATTCCCAGATAGACTGGCTAGTAGATAGACAAATGCATCTGAGTACACACAAACTGATTTGAATCCCAAGAATTCAATAGCAGAGCATCTGGAGATTGCTACCTTAAACTTTATGTTGTGTGTTGGAGACTTTTGTGTTGGCATAGAGTGTTTTAGGAGCTGTCTTTGCCTGCCCTTGGCTGCTTTATCCATTACTGCATATTAATACCCCAGGAGAGGCAGAGTTAGGAGGGAACAGATTTCTCCAGGCACATTTTTGCTGTGTGATCTGTGAGGTGAGAAGGGAGACAGGCAGATTAGTCCTCATCACCCTGCCTTGTTAGCAGAGATGAAGCACCCCATTGCCTGTGTGAAGGTGTTTGATACTCTATGCCCACACCACACTGCAGATTTCTGCCTCTTCCTAATAACATCTAGCAGTAGGGGGAGGTCTAAGCCAAGTAGCCCTGGTTGAGATCCTGGCAAGGAAGCTGAGACAAGCGGCCACACAATGTGAGAGAGACGTGGCCGGAAAAGCTTAAGCAAGTTTCTTGAAAAAAAAAGAAAGTGAGTAGATGCAAAGAGAGAGGCTGGATAGCCAAAAAACAAAAGCAGCCAGAAAGCTAAATACATGCAGCTGAAGAACTTAAAAAATTCAAGAGGAAGACATGAGAGGTGGCCAGAACAGCATTAACAAAACAGACTCTCCCTTTCCCTTCCCTGATCATCTTTCATTCCACTACATCCTTCTCCTCAGTTCTTGGCTCCCCTTCCTTTACTCCTCCCTCCTCCTAACTATTGCGGAGAATGGCAACTTCAAAAAACTATCAGCTCAGCTTTGAGCAGGAATAAGATTCTGATATAATGGCCAGACTGATGAGTGAATGGAGGAAACAGTTAATACAATAAACCAAGAATTAAGGCACTTCTGAAAAAATTGAGGAATTTTGCCATTCAATATATAAATATTTTTCTCTTCTTAAGAAAGGGCAGTTACAAATACTTTAGACAGAGTGTTGTGATTCTCTTGTTATGTACCTAGGACTACCCTCCTGAACAAAGTCAGTTGAAATGTGATGCCTCTTGTGCCACAGTGAGGAATGTGTCATGATAGTCTTCCTGGATGTACGATGGCAAAAAAACCAACCCAAGGAAAACATTTTTGTTCATCTGCAACATTTAGAATTTTGTTTGCTTGTTCTTTTTCTTTACTCTCATGCATCCAGTTCAAAAGAACAAGAGTTTTGATGTTGCAGCAAATAGATGAATAGTAAAAATACATTTCCATAGTCAATGCAGTTCTAAAGAAAACCTTTCCAAAGTCAGCGGAGGAGATTCTGCCAGGTAAGAGAAATATCCAGGCAGTGGATAAATATTCCTGGAGGCATTGCTAGTGAAGACATTGGTTTAAGGTGGAAATGCATCATCTTAGTCATTTCACTTATATTATTGTCATATTCACTTATATTATTTCTGTCACAATAGTGTGGAATAGACTCCATCATACCCTGAACTACACAAGCTCAGAAGATGCTTATTCTGTCCCTGGAGATCACAGTCCAGCTCGTGGACTCATGTAAAATGCAGGGATAAAGACAGAAATTTTATTCCTTGACTTCAGAATGAGCATGGTATTGAGTTGCCCAACACACTGAATATTAGTGGTAGAGTTGAGAAATGAATGCGGATCTCCAATACCAGGAGCCAGGTTTGTTCCATTAAACAGAGTTTCATTCTTGTTGGGTTTTTCTTAGGTAGTGGCAAAAGGGAGACTAAACTTAGATATTGCATTTTATTTTATTCCTAAGGCCATCAGGAAGCGGAGAAACTCCTTGTGCTGGTGAGAAGGTGAGTATGTCACACTTATCAGCATCAGGGCTTTGAATGTTTTTTAACTGTGCAAGTCCAATATCCTCATTTTGGGCATGTGCAATTCTGACTCATGTCTTTTTATCTGCAGTGATTAGGACTCAAGTTTGTGCTTATATTTTAGAGTCAATACAAGTGTCAGTCTGGATTTCCTGACTTCCAGGGTAACTTTGGTCGTCACAGTCTATCTGTGCTGGCATGGGTTCATCCGAGGTCTTTTGGGTTTCCTAATGTTTTGCTCCAAGCTGCAAGTTCTCCTCTTTTGAACTGTCTCAAGATCATTCCAGCATCCCCAGATTGGTTCATACTATTTTTGTCATCTGGGAAGTCTTCCACGCTTTCTTATTTTTTTTTTTATTTTTGAAGTAACACAGCTTGCGTGTATCAGTTTCAGAAGGAGTAGCTTCACTGATAACTGTTATAGGCAGTTTCATGTATATTCCCTAAAAGCTAAACTAGTTTGTAGTGCTCAAGAATTTGCCATTCTGAGAAAATAATATTTTGTCTTCCTTTCATAGGTGTTAATTACTTCCATAGAGCAGAGTACTGATGAATTCACCTTCATTTCTCTTCCATAGTTCTGCAAATCTTATTTTTCTGACTCAGCCCCATGTGATGAGAACTACTACCACCATACAAAAGCCGATGTCAGATTTCTCCTGCCCTATTCCCTATAAAATCCTCCTATAATAGCCCACTTGTAGCCTTGTGCTTGTTTGGACTTTCTGAAGACATCAGGGGTGACAAGTGAGGTGACTACTGGAGTGACTGGAGACAAGCAAGGCAAAAACACAGCCTTGGAGGTAGAAGTAACAGTTAGAATAGAAAAGTGTGTTACTAAAGCTCTTGTGACAGAACAGTGCTGTGCAAGGTGAATGCCTCTACTGGGATGCAGATGTTACTGTCTCCTGAATGAGATGTAAAACCAGATACACACCATTTGTGGTTGTAGAGGTCACACGGGACCTTTTGCAAGACTAAGGATTAAGGTCTCAGAATGCCAGCCAAGTCCCACTCTGGTAGTTGAATATTGCCTATCTAAATTTTACAACAGTTTGATTTGGAAGACTTCACTTCCCCTTCCTCAAACACAGCTGTGTAGTGCTGCTGGTGCAGAATGTCTGCAGCTTTCCACTTGAGAGAGTGTTTCTGCACCGCACGTACTATCCCATGAACATATGGCCTGTGAAGCACTTGGAGTGTACTCCTGATGACATTTGCTACTAAATGCATTATGGGCATTGTTTATGTGTACATACACATAAGTATATACACAGACATATTCTTCTACATATTTTTCTGTTGGCTCATCTATTCAGCTTGTTCACGTATGGATGAATTTAAGATATCCTCATTGGGCCAAAACATGCTTTTAGCCAGAAAGGTTTTTTTAAATATATAAAGTATGTAAGAATATTTGCCACCAGAATTTATTACATAATAACACAAAAACTAGCAGTGAATGCCCCAGCTATGTTTTTAATCCTTTCTCTCTTTCGACAAATAGTTGGTATTGCCAGGAATAGCAGGGTATTAGTGAGTGTTAAATCATGATAATAAGCAATATCACCACAGGGCTTGAGCATTAAATGCATGAGGTACTAATCAGTCCCCAAGCACTGCAGAGTGAGCTGAGAACAGGATTATAAATTGTAAGTCAATTGACTAGTCTTTAGTGGATCTAACTGTGGTCTGGACAGAACACATTTAAAGTGGTTCACATATGTGCTAATGACAATTACGATAAACTTCGGAGTAACAGTTTTCATCGCTAAGGCTCCACAGTGCTTTACTTTTCACGCTACAGTGTTGCTGACACACATCCATCCCTGCAGCAGATGACAGAAAATGAACAACATAAAACCCAGCAGCGAATGAACGTGAAACTTTGGCCCATGACACTGGAACAGGCTTGTGGGCTCATGGAAACCAACGGTGGAGTTTTAATTTTCACATGAGTTCTGAGTTCTAAGGGCAAAACTTAAAGTCCCCTGTTCAATAAACTGCCTAGTAGTAATACAGAGCTACCACAGAAGGATAGAGAAGTTGCTCTGCTCTGCCAATATTCAAATCTTATGGTTCCAGGATGTCTGTTCAGACATCAGGTTTAGACCACTGAAATTATTCTTTCTGGCAATAACTATGCTGAGCTGTAACAGGCAGCTCAGGGGCTGAATAATTAAACTGTGGCATCGATATCTTACCCTGTGTCACGCTAGAAAAATCTCGGTTCAAGTAAAACATACTTATTGCAGCAAGCCTTTTTTTTCCAGAGGGTCATTATACTACAGGCAATGGATATAAGGGAAAGACACCACTCTAGAAAGTCAGAACCTTTGGGAATGAATTAAGCTTCTTTTTGCTAGCATACCCCAACAGTGAAATTAATTCATTCCTATTCTCATCTAGGAAGTATTTCAAGATGGTTCGTCATTATAATATTGATTTTTTTTTTTAAGAAATGTCATATAATAAAAATGTACACACTTCTGTGAAATTATATATAAATCCAAGCAAAAACTCTTTGAACTTCAGTCACTATTTAACAAGTCTTCATTTCTTGCACATAATACTCTTGGTTTTCCTTTTCTATTCTGTGCCTTTTGCTTTTTTTCCTCAGTCATTCAATGTTCTACAATAACATATATTTTTCAGATCTCCCTCTTTTCAGATTTTGGCCTGCTGACATCCTGGTTTATTACATAGCTTTTAGAATGCATTTCAAGGAACAGATATTCTAAGTTTTGCTGGTGGTAGAACCCTTCCTTCATCCAAGTGCCCTCCAAATTACTTTATGTATTTAATGGAAAGATTCTAAAATAATGTGTCAGTGGTTATGTTGAAAAGTGCCTGAAAAGACTTTATCTGACTTTATTATAAAATGCTGTGCAGCTTTATCTGCATTTATGTTATCATATAAAGTATGTTCATGATGACAATCAGCAAAGCTAATAATAAATAACAACCTGATAATATATGAGAATCAAGAGCTTAGGGAAAAATCAATCACATCTTAGCAGTTATTTAATAGTAGGTGAATTTGTTAGTCTAGTATACTGAATTATATAACAGAAAAAATTATATTACACAAATATATATTCTCTAATATATTATAGCACATAATTTGTTATATTCTTATATGTATGACAGTATTTCCTAGTGTATGCTTTAAATAATATGTTCTTTCTTGTTTTCCTTTGGGAATGAATATCTACAACTTCTACTAATACCATGGTACTTCTAAAAAGGAACATAAAATGAATACAGTAAAGACACCTCTCCCTGAATTAAGTTTCTTTCTGTACTCTGCCTGAGAATTGACTTCCTATTCCATATTTTGGATAATATGAACCTTCTCATATACTTATAGCATGTTACCTGAAACAATGAGACTCTTTCCTCTAGAGAGAATAATGACTTTTACTTCTCACAGTTTAAATAGGTACTTTAGCAACTACAATGGCATCACTACTATAGAAATTCATCATTTTATAACTCACTTCTAAGTTCTTAATTGAATTGCATAACATTTTTAGGCCACTATACACTTTTCTTTTTATGTCTTGAAACTGGTTGAAGAAATTGATCAATGTACAAATTATTCACATTTGATTAGCTACTTTGTGTCTGCTAGTAATGGGGAGCCTTAAAGTACTTGTTTTCTACAAATACTCCAAAGCTCACTATGTATTCATGTAAACATCTATGCATTTTGGAATTTTCATGAACTTTGAATATGGAGTCTGTGACATGCCGTCTGCTATACCACTGCTTAAAAAGTTCCAGGCATCCAGTCAACAAGCAGAAATAATACCTCAGGACATAGTATACAGGACATATCGCAAATAGAGTTTGGAAGCTGCCTGAAAATGGGTTTGAGTAATTGCAAACCAGAAATCCGCTTGAAAAAACCAGGGACAGATCATTCCCAACCCTTTCCAAAATGGTCAAAATACATTATATCTTCAGTTTCACAATGGCAATTTAAACATTTGTACTGGTTATGAAGCTGATGTCTATTTTCATCTTCCCAATGGAAAATAATTGTATGGTTAGTGACCTGTGCTGCATCAAGGAGAATTCTGAATGTTGTGCTTTCTTGCAGTGCTTTATTCTCTAAATAAACCAGTAAAACTGTATGTGTTTAATCACCAGTACTGCTTGAGAAAATAGTCCACGATGGCATTTGCTCAGAAGACAAATCCGCATACTCTGAGCCCTCTAGACAAATGAGTGGTAACTTCCTTTGTTGTTACAAATGCTGGTGAGTCCAGTAGATTGTGCGTGGTTGCGAAGCAAAAGAACACCCGTATTGCTTAAGGCATCATCCTTAAATTCCCATGTAATCACTTAGTATTAAAAATGGCTTTGTCCTAACGCTTGATGGCTCTTACTGAGTGAGAGCTGTGCATGCCTGGCACCTGCTAAGTGAAAATGCATTCCACATAAAATTGTCCAGACTCCCTACCCCATGTTCTGTTACCTTTTATCTCTTCAAAGATGGTCTGTTCCAGTTTTATATTCCTTACCCAGGACTTTCATTCTAAACGCATTGGTACCTTCATCTCTCCTCACATCCACCTTTCCTCATTCACAGTCTCTCTTGCAGTCTACATCTTTTGATAGCCAATCCCATTTATCCCATTGCAGCTCTCTGGGATTGACTGTGCAATGGCTTTTTATTGTTCTCTGTCCTCAGAACCATAGAAATCTGAGATGGAAAAGGCTGATGAGGTCATCTTGTCCATACCCCTTGCCAACACTGAATTGTTTCCTACAGTCTAATTTTAAAATTACTCATTCAGCTGGGCTTCCACCTCTTCTCTTAGAAGATTATTCCACAGTATTAGGCTGGGTATCACGCCATTAGGAAGTTTTTCCTGACGGTTATCTTGAATTTTCCTTCCCGTGCTTTTGTTCCATAGTCCACAGCTACGTCCCATTAGGCCACTCCAAACAATATGTTTCACTCTTTTAGAACAGCCTTCAAAACCACCTATCACTCCATATTAAAAAACTTTATTAGATACTGTCAGATACTATTTGTTGATATGTTTCTCACCCACAACACTGTATGGTGACATATCTGATTGTTTTTTTTTCCTTTTTCTCTGCAAGGAAAGCAACAGAAGGAACAGAAAGCTGGAGTTCTGTTCCAGCTCATATGATGACAGGTCCCATATGAGGATAAGAACTCCGTATGAGAATAGGAATTTCTATTCCATAACCCTCCTTCATTAAAATTCATGCTGCCTTTAAAATTTTGACAGTGTGAATTAATTCTACTTACACCTTTCACACATCCAGGTGAAATGCTGATATCCTCCACCAAAAATGAACTTTTGGGAAAATCCTGAATACAGACGTACATACTGCTTTGAATTAGAAAGACTTTGAATTATGTTAGTAATCACCTCTGAACATGCATTTGAAGGAGCTGAGCCTCTCGCCTTTTCATACCCAATTCTCAAGCATATTTTAGCCGTGATTTTTCAGAGGACCCTGTGCTTCTTTGGATATTTAAATGAATGGGCCACACTGTAAAATGACCTCAACCATTTGGGCTGATGTTGTACAGAAGAACAACCCTTTATTTAGAGACCTAGAAAATGTTTTGAAAATCTGACTTACACAGTGGAAACAATGCTCTTGAAAATTTGACCATGATAAGTTTTGAGTATTTGTTCCCCCATTGTGTCTGCTGAGTAGTTCTGGACATGAATGAACTAGTACATGATTTTTAAGACATCTGGAGTTCACCTTTGTGTCTGTTTGTCAGCTTTTGTCAGCCTGATATGGACTGACATGGACCAGCATGGCCTCAGAGAGGTTAATGTGCCTGATGCCTACAGCTATATAAAAAGATAGCATAGGAATTGAGGGTACATGTTGGCAAAAACAATCACCTGCTGTTCACAATAATTTGAGAATCTCTCAGATTCTTTTAACCAAATAAATATTTTTAGGAAGAGCTTTTCTTAACCAGTTCTAAATCTGACAATTATCTTGGTAGGTTTGGCTCCACAAAGTCCTGTGGAGCATCAGTGATCTGGTCAGAATAGAAATAGACTGGCCATGAATAGTTTCTGTAGGAGGTAAATGAGAGGGATGATTTAGATGAGCTCACCACTTAAGAAGCATATGGGTCGACTGGGAAGTACATATGCAGTATGGGCATGGCTCACTGGGACACAATTACAGCAGGATATAAGATGTGGCAAGTGGAAGTACAGTTATACCAGAACTATGAGGTAGTGGTGTTTCTCTCCCTTCACGAAAAGCTCTGCGTTTTGAAGTCAGCATTCACTGTTCTGTTTGAGATTCATACACTCCACTGCATGTTAGAGCCCTGACTCTGTTTTCTCAATCACTACTTCTGCAGCTCACAGAAGGTTATTTTTGGCATTCCCTCTCTTGTCCCTTTCTCTGCACTCTTACTCTCACTGCAGCTGTAATTGTTCTTGGAGGAATCAGAACTCTGAACTCTGCACCCAGGTTGCTTGCAGTTCCTCTCTTTTCAAGTGGGATTATCCAGGTTCTGTGATTTCCCCCTGTTTTGCTCTCTGGATTGTTCAGGAATGGTGTATTTATCCTGAGTGGAGCAAGGTGTCCCTCTGACACTCAGCGGGGAGATGGTTTCCCTCCTTCCACTCCCAGACGTAGAAGTTGTTGTTGTCCGGCTTTATGTTCTCTCTCTCTATTGTATACCAAGCTGCTATACTGGGAGAACTCACCCTTTAAAAAGAGTGTTGTACTATACATTGTTCATCATTATCTGCCCATGGATTTCATTGTTAGAGAACAATGCAACATTCTCCGTGGGTACTTCTGTAAAAAAAGGGACCATCTCTTAGAAATATGAAAATTTTTTCTTTCCCTGAATAAAAGAAATAAATTCATAGTAAGGCCCATGATGATGTTCTTCCTAAAAAAAAAAAAATTTTTCTTCCTCCCTCCACAGTATTTCTGGACACTTGCCTTAGATGGCCTAATGTTGACTGATAAGCATTGTAGAAGATCCCACAAATATTTCCAGAATTCATTCATGCCGTTGGTTGGTGGCATTTATTTTGCTTCTGTCTTAGCTTGCTGTTTTCAGTAAAACTATCTTTTTTTGCCTTTTTTAACATCTCCTCTGAGCATCAAGTGATTATATTTAAGTTAGTATTTCTTAAATATGTAGATTCTTTCATTTATTCTTCCTTTTTCCCTTGACCACCTCCCAGAATAAAATTGTTCTTGTCTTTTCTTTCTCCCATCCTGTTTCAGAATTACTGGCCTATATTGTAAGAATGTGGTGCTGAAAGAAGAGGGGAAATGCATTAACAAATGTGTTCTGTCACATATTTGCTATGGACACTTTGTTTTTCCAGCTTGACTGGAGTAACTCTTGGCTCATGCAAAGGTATCTTAAAAACACAAAGTGAAGTCAAGCAGTTTGGGGGAAAGAAGACGAGCAGTGAGGACCTATATTCTAATTCAACTTAGTTGCCTTAGTTGCGCTAGTCAAAATCAGATAACTTCCTTTTCTCTTTATGTTTTCATCTTCGAAATAGATATTTCTTACCTCCTTAGAGGAAGAGTAACTGATAGGTGGCTAGCCAGGAGTTAGTCAGGAAGCACTGCAAGTGTTGGGATTCACTAGCTAAAGCAGAAATGCTGGAAATCATGTTCATTACACCAAGACAACACTTTTAATGCTGTTCACAGCTGTGAAGATGGAGCTGAGCTTTACTCCTGAGCCAGCATCTGCTGAATCACCAACAGCTTATATATTTGTATAAGGTCAGTTAAGGCTGGAAAGTTCTCTGTAGATACATTTTGGCAACAGCTTTCCTCAGGGTCCCTGATTGCCTTTTGCTTAATGGTGGAAAGAGCTCTGTTATGCTTGGAGAAGATTATTTCATATGGGATAGCTATGAGGGCTTTCAGAGAGAGATGTGAGCTTGTCCTGACTATTCTTCTGAGCGCTAGGAAAGCTCATCATTGCAAACCTCCATGTACTCTGTCTGTCTGCAGGGCTTGTGGGCTCTGTACCAATGGGATTTATAGGGTCTGAGTTGCCTTCAAATGGAGGCAGAGTGGAAGAGGTCACGTCAGCTCAGAGCGTTTGCAGAGACTGCCTACCTTGACTTTCTTATGGCCACACCTCAGATTTTAAGGCTGATCCTGCTCAGACGCCCTCCAGAGTGTTTCACAAGTGACTGATGTCTGACAGTGTCCCTGCTTTTTGGATGACTAAGGAGAAGTACTTGAAAAGGGTTGGGTTTTTGGAAAGGACTGAACATCTGCATTCAGGCTCACAGCCTATTCCATCTGTTTGAAGCTGGAATGCATAAAATCATTTCCATTCTTGAGGAAAAGCCATTCTGATGGGGTTGGGTTGATGCTGGATAGCTGTATGTACTTCAGAAACAAAATGAAGGGAAAAGGCAGTGTATCAGATTCGATGCAGGCATCCCAGCAGCATCTCTTAAATGTCCCTGACCAGGACACACAAACTCACAACCTAGTCCCTATCTTGGTGCTGCCAGAAGTCTCACTGTACCCTTCAGGCACAGAGCACAGCTCTGGGTTATTGCTTCTGCAGACTCAAGCACTTTTCTTTTTGAAATATTTATTTACTGATTTATTGCCTGATGCCCACCTACTGAATTCCCAGGCTTTGGTTTCCGTGTTTCCTCTCCCTGTCAGGGAATCCAGTAGTAATTTTTACAGCAGGCCCATGGCCTGGATCATAAGCTGGGCTGTCTGTGCCAATGCAGTTGCAACACTTTTTCACAGTAAAACATTTAACGGGTCCGAGTTAGATGTGAACCCTTATGGAGTGTTACTTTGGAACACATTTCCTATATTTTTGTTCATGTTAGTAGTTTCTCATGTTTCTTTTGCATGTCTAGCATTATAAGGCTACACTAAGATTAATGCAAGATACTGGAGTAAAGATTAAATACTGATTTTTAAGACACATGAACAATCTGGCTTGGTGCCAGTCACAAGGATAATGAAGTTGTTACAACTTCTGACAAAGCCAGAGGTTTAGGAAGGAACTGGGGACATGATAGGACGTGTGTACATGTGGATTTTAAGAACATGGAGGGAGTGTGGGAATTAGAGTGGTTGTTTTGGGGACCTGCAAGGGCAGCCATAGAGGATATGAGAACGGAGCTGAGGTTATCACAGCAGGGGATATCGGAGGAAAACCCACAGGAAACAAGGTTTCATTAGCTCTGCTTCTTGCAGAACAACTTGTTTTAATTAAGCTTCCCTTCCATTTCTAAAGGGAAAGTGGAGGAAGAATGAGAAAAGGAAAGGGAAAAACCTGAAAAAATAAAATAAACCCCATGAAACAACATTTTCAAAGATTCTGAGTTCTTTTCTTATTCTTTTTGTGGGCCTTTTTTTTTTTTTGGTCAACTACAGTACTACTCCCTTTCACCCTAAGAATGTCATTAATTACTTAAATATTCTTTTTCTACTAAAACATTTTTGGAAAGCCATCTCTTTAACCTACTTGTTACTCCTTCTTGTCATAGGTAGGCATTTTTTAATGAAGGTGTTTGCAGTAGAAACTCATGGTCATGTCTGATAAGGAAGAAGTCTAGAGGTAAAACCTTTTGCCTTTTGAACTCTGAGGATTTTCCTATCTACCTCTGGGGCTAGGATTTCAGTCTACATCTGTAAGAAAGTAGCTCTTTCACAGTATCTTTCTTAAGAAATTTATCTCATAGCATTACATGGCGATGAAACTCTTCCATTCCACATTATTATTTTGTCTTTGGATGTGGAAGATTGTGCTACTGGGAGGTGGACAAGTCTGGATCACTGAAATCAATGAAGGGTCTGGTCCACTGGAAACACGGGCACTATGTTTGAACACTTTATAGTGCCCACCAATGTCAGGGGTAGACATCTGGAAGTGGCTGTGACAGCTCCTGGCCAGTACACACCAAAACTGGCTGGGCCTCTTGGAAGCCAGGGTGGTGACAACCACCAGCATGGGGATGGGATACTTGTGACATGCTGAACTTCTACCCTGCTTTGCAGGGCTTCATTGCATTGCAATAATATTGACTCAGAAAGAAAAAGGATTTTTTTGTCTTGCATGATTTCAGTTGCTCTGCTTGTACTTGCCTTGTTCAGGGCTTGATTAAATGTGCTGTAGCAGAGCTGCAGCCCCATGGTTGGTCTGAGACTGTTGAAACTTTGGCACTGCAGCAGCGTTAGGAAAGGCAGAGATTTCCTTGGTTTAAAAGTGGTTAGACAAGGTTACCATAATCATACCTGCACATGACTTGGAGTTACTTGGTTCAGAGGCATAGTTAGCAGAAAAGTGAACAACAGAAAACTAAAAAGTCTGTTCTTGTTTATCAAGTAACATTTGCCTTGTTCAAGAGAACTAGAGGAAAAAGCAAGCAAGAAAGCAAGCAAAAAAACCAAAAGAAAGTAAGCAAAAGCAGCAAAGGAAGAAAAAGAAAATGAACTAAGAAGGAAACAAGCAAGGAAGCAAGAAAGAAGGCTAGAAAAAGAAGGAAAGAAGAAAAAAAATTGCTTTGTACAATAAGGAGCAACAAAATCCTAAAATATATAATAAACCCACATGGAAAAAGAATATAGTTGATTTCCTGCATTTCTCTGAGTTATGTTTCAGTAAATGCATAGCACACATACTGTGTTTAAAGCAGATTTGACAACATATAAAACATTAAAAATATTATGACATTGGCCAATATTTATGATGTATATTTCCACACATAAAATATATTGTGTCATGTCATGGATTTTAAAAAACATGGAAGTTGGCCATGTCATAATATTTTAGAGCTTTTTAATACACTGTCAGAGCTATTTTAAATATACGTGCTCAGCATTTTATGAAACTTCCAACACATGGACATACGGAAAATATATACTGAGTTCACGGGAGACCAGCATTTCAAATGTAAAGTTTAGCTAATACACATTCTCTAACACAAAAAACCCTTTTCTCTTTGGTATATTTCTTAAGCTTTAATGTATTCACCTTATTGTATTTTGTATGGATTTACGTCAGTGGTGCTCATCATTTAGCAAATGAGAGTTGCCTTTGACCTGATCATGCAGGTTTAATGTAGGTGAAATTCTCACTGAAGTGTTGCAGAATGGGACCATTAGGCAACTCACAGCTACAGAAAGCCTCACAAAAAGAAGTAACGTTCAGCTGACAAAACCTGTTCAGTTTTACTAATTATTTGCATTTCCCACTGGAATATTTCTGTGCTAGACCTCAAAGCACACTATCAGCATGGCTCAGGGACATTCAGAAATCCCTTTTGGAAGAGGCTGAGGACAGGTTGGGCTAAAATGGGTTAGGTATTTTATGTATGTGAAAGCTGGAAGGTTAAAGGAGTTGAAAGGTTAAAGCATTTGCTGAGGATCAGAGGGAAGTTTTGGAAACAAGAACTTGATTTTCAGTCCTGGGACTTAGCAACAAGACTCCCCTTGGCTTTCAAAATGTCTTGAGGAATGATGGCAACAGTTCTGCTGGCAGATATTAGGATGAAATTCTTTCTTTAGGAACGGTGAGGCACAGGAGCAGGTTGCCCAGAGAAGTTGTGGATACCCAATTCCTAGAAATATTCAAGGCCAGGTTGGATGGGGTTCTGAGCAACCTGATCTACTGAAAAGTAGATCTCTGCACTTGGCAGGGGGGGTTGGAACTAGATGGTCTTTGAGGTCCCAATGAACCCAAACCCTTCTATGATTTACTCTAAGCTGTGTTATTAAAGTCTGTATTTTCAAATACTACTGCAACCTCAATATGAATATAGCTACCTTTTTCTTATCTTTTAACTTCTTCCTTTTATTTTCCCTCCAATTGCAAACTCTACTGTTGGAGCCTTTGCATGATATGTGATACAACCTCCATGTGGTACCACGGAGTGTTATCATGTCTTAAAAAGAATGTTTAGTTTGCTTGCACACACATGGTACTGGGGATAATTTTTTAAAAATTTCTTACTTTATACATCAGCAGAAAGTGACTGGAGACAAGTAAATGCTTCCAAGGACACTACATAACTTAGCTCAAGGTCTTTAGAGGGAACTGAGAAGCAGCAGATATGCCACTTATAATCTATATGGCATCACCAAACACTACAGGATAATTATAATTATAGGTATCACTGTGAATAAGGATCATTGGAGAGAAGCCTGTGTTTGCTTCATACGATATAGACCTACCTATGCTGCTGTGGGACTGTGTGAACTGCTCTAATTAGCTACTTAAATGTTACTTCTCTTTTTGACTCCTGAATGTTGGTATGGCAATTCCTTCAGCTAAATATGTGTCTAATTGAAAGAGTAGCAGCGCATTAAAAATAAAAATTAGTTTAGAGAGTATTTAAGAAAACCATCTAAGCTCTGTGAATAAGGTTGTCCCACTGCCTCGGTTAGATTGGATGCAGGTTTTTTTAAAATCTTTTGATGGCTGATAGGAAAAGTTATTTCAGCACTTCCAGGAACACTGGGATTTTCTAGGCTTCACCCAACTGGTTAAATTTAGACTTACATTATTTGTTTGACTGATTTATCTGAAATATTTTAAACGGTAGCATAAAGACATTGATTCTTCAGAGCAAGTTATTGCTTTCACATATGCTTCATGTTGAGCTTCGGGATTTAGTAGAGTATTTGCTATTGAGGGGACTGGAGAAGGCAAGGAAACATTTGGGCAGTATATGCACCGTGGTCTTTCCCTCCTGCTTGGGTATTTGTCATTCACTCAGTGTCTTTTCCAAGATTTTACCTTGAAATGCGGTATCGTTATATAGGAAAACAACAACTTCTGGAAAGTCCTAGATGGTCAAGATAAACACAGGAACATAAAAGATCCTTAGTTTCTTAGGAGCTAAGAGGACCATATTTGTCTCCTGCTGAGAAAAGTGGGAGCAAGAAAACGACCATGACAGTGAAACATATTGCCAAGTAAGGAAAACAATTTGAAAACATGGTACGTATTTGCAATTAAAAACAAAGACTCCAATTCTTTCCCTCCATGGACAAATCTTGGTTAGAGACAGAAATGCAGAGTGAGTACTTTCCTTATTTCTTGGGAAAACATGCCCAACACTGACAAGTGAAAAGTAGGAGTTTTGCATGTCTTGATATCCAGATGCCAGTCTCAAGCCCCATTTGTTACAGTAGTAACATTAAGGGTAAATTTAAAACTTAACACACTATAGTCAAAGTTAAAGCAACAGAGAAAAGTACAAAACATTAAGTTCTTTGTATGGGGAGATGTCATTAAGTGAACTATGTCCAGCAGTTTAGGGGAAGCAACAAGACCATCACGATATGTTTTGAAATGTATACAGCAGAAGCGTGCTTGCTCTGGGTTCAGGAACTGTCCTGTTCAGCTCTTCCTTAGGAGAGAGCTGTATTTGCCTTTACCCAGCAGACTGACTGCAATATGCTTTCTCTATGTTAAGTAAAAGTCAAGAGAGATTATAGAAAGTGAACAACATAGACCCAAGGAGTTCAAACAAAAAATGGAATTTAAGAGGAATTCTGGCTCCAGTTAGATGGTCAGTCAGCACGACAATGCTCAGTTTTGCTGCTTTATAGGGTATATTTTTCCCTAAGACCTTCAAAGACTATGCTGGGTCTAAGACACAAACCACTCTGTAGAAACACTGTTAACGTTCTTCACTGTTGATATGACCCCCTGTAAGAAAGAAAAAGGATGCTGAGGATGTGTGTGCTGTACAGCAGGATCTGATCTTGCAATCTCCCCCATCCAGACTGATCCCACTAGTTCTCCAGGTGGTCTTCCTTTGGGTGTAGGAGCAATGAGCTCCTGACAAGATTAAAAACAGACTGCTGCATTTGAGGAACACGTCACTCAACTTCCATAGCAACCAAAATCCTTTACTTCTTCGGTGATGAGCAGAGGGGAGAGCCCATTCTGCACAGATCCTGTGTTGCAGTACTTCTGCTCAGCCCACATCACTAACACCTTCTTGAATGTTATTTCTTACTTGGAAGAGTCAGCAGGTTTAGGTCTGAGAGGATCTGGCCATTAGCAGAAATGTTCAGCAACACCATGGAAAGGACATGAAACACCTGGCACAGTCCCAGATACACACAGCCTGGAACATTTAATGGCACTCAAGGGATAAAATGACCAAACTGTAAACTTCTCTTCCCCCACCCTCCTTCCTTTTTTATTTTTCATAAATGCACTTTTGAACATACAGTGCATAGATGCTTTCTTTCTACCTTCCTTTGTCTCTCTGTTTCTTACTTGTGACTCCTTGGGGGCCAGTTGAAAAAAAAAATGTTCTGCACCATTTACTGAGGTTTTTTGGCAGTATTTTTCTAGGAAAGACTGAGGAATGTGTTGTTTCTACATCAATTCACCCACAGGTCACTCCTTGTGCACTGCACACACTTCAAGGATTAAAACCAGCAGGATTCCCAGTTTGTTTGCTCTGAAAAGACTGCATGCACATTTTCTGCCCACGTATTTATCACACACATTCACATAAAGACACATACACAAACTCCTTGGTAAGAATGCCTGGTGACATGCCTGCTAAGGTCAATGCACTATCACTGACATCATGCAAAGTTTAGATTAATGGTAAACAAGTAGCTGACACCAAAGGCAAACAGAGGGTTTTCTATTTCCCTAGGAACAAGGGAGAAGTGTAGCTGGAAATTTCAGAGTGTGAAGGTTACTGATTGAATACGGTTTACATATTATATATGTATAAAAATATATAATATATTAAATAAATAAATAAATATATAACACTACTTTCTTGTCTTTAGGTCTGGTCAACATTAGGAAACATGTAAGTTGTTAGGAAGGTGATGAAGAAGAATACCAAAACATGAAGGTTGTTGGTGCGTATTGTAAATATGTCAGGACTCAACTGTATTTCCATCTGATGGCGCTGAGAAATTGTTTCTGATGGAGCAGAATGTATGGGAATAATGTGATTTCATTAATCTAACAATTTATGTGTTTGCATTTTTTTGGGTTAACTTTAAAATTTGTCATAAAATGAATACTTTACAGTGGTAGTCCCAGTAACACTTCTGTATATTGTCCTTTGCGTTTTTGTTGGCTTGCTGACATCAGCGTTTTAATACTTAATATCCTGTGAACATTTCTATGTTTTATAGTTCTGTATGTACTGGAATAAAGAGGGAGGAGAGGACATAGGCTCTCTAATAAGGAAACACACATTATTCTTTACTGATATGTTTTTGTTCTCTGCTAATCATTTTTTTCCTTTTCACATAACCCTGAGGAAGAACTGCTGTTGGAACAGAAAAGGGCAGATGGTAATGTGTATGTGAAGTGTGGTTGTAATTATGTTATTACCTAGGCTCTGCATAAGGCTTGTTTATGTGAAAGGAGGAGATTAATTCCTTTGGGTTACTACAGAAAAGTCCCAGGCCTGTAACTGATTTCTCCGGAGAGCTACTGAATTCTTCAGCTCTATCCCTTTGCTAGGTTGTGCCTTTTGTATGCCACCTCTAAATAAAATAAAACAAAAAAAATCCTAGAAAGAAATTTTGTTTCAAAGATGAGGCCTCATCTCCTTGTTAAATCAGGGCAAGGGCAGAGGGAACATGTGAGTGGGTGGTCTAAAACCCAGCAGCTCTTGGAGGCAACCTGGCAAAGCTGCACTGCTCTCCAACACCACATCCCATCATGGCTGACCAGGTGCTTCCCTACAGCTTGTGCTCTTTGTGCTGCAATTACTCACTCTGGGAATGTGGTTTATTCTGTTTTGGAGGCGGTGGGGGCAGTAAGGGAGAGACAGGCTAGCCTGCTTCTTAGAACTCTGGTTACCATCAGCTCAGTTTAAGAAGCACCAAAGATAACCTGAAAAACAGGAAATAGATGTAGCTTGTTTGTAACATGACATTAAAAAAAACCATTATCTTTGAAACATTCAAGGCTGAAAGTATAGAATTATATGGGGAAAGCACTTCTTGAAAAATGCAGTGATTTTTGAAAGATAACAGTTCTTGTGCTCAATTTCAGCTATAACAGAACAGGTTTTAAAGCCACGACCTTTCAAAGTTACAGATTCAGAACAATATCCTCCCTACCTTTCTTCAGGTTGACAGAGTTCACAGAAGAGAGGGAGGAAACAATTGACAGACACTTTTTGACTCTATTTGTGACACAGGATGGCAGATAACTGTGATACTGTGACAATGGGACCAAGTGAACACAGTCAGTCCCAAAGGGACCCAATTCCTCCTAACTCTCTGCGTGCTGGAACATCTACCCTGGTTGTATGCCTATTCAGATGGTTTGATGAAAGCTTGCTGTCCTTTCTGCAAAGGCTACTAAATGACTTCAGTGGTCTCTGGATCACTTACATGGGAGGTATGCACAAGGATGATGGAGATAAGTCCACGCACGTGGCCTTCTGTGCCAGGATGCTCCCAGCCCTGACAAAGCTGAAGCAGTGCTGAGCCTTCACACTGACACTTGCAGAGGAAATCCGTGAAAGAAATCTACTTTAAGAGCAAAACCAAACACAGTGTTCGCTAGGCGCTGTTTATAATGTGAACAATTTGGAAAGAGCTTGTTCCATATTTATGGTATTTTTAAAAATAGATCATATGGCTTAAATATGATACTGTTCCCCACTTCAGGGAAAGCAAAATCTTTCCTCTGGGGTATAAAATATTTCCAAAATGGATGACTGTTAAAATTCAGGAAAAAAAAAAACCCAAACAGTTTATAAAAAGCATGCTGACATTGTAAAAAATTAATAGTATGCTTGGAACCCTTTGAGTTTCCAAAATAGTCAGCTCAATAGAAAAAAAGGCACTTTCTTATTATAAATTTGAGTTGCCTGTCTTAGGTTTTCCTAATGAAAGAATTTTTGGAGTGAATAAAGCTCACATTGAGTGTTCACAGCCCATCTCCCCCTCAGTGTGTAATTTAACCACCCAACCCTGTGGCCTGGAACACTTTCGATTACAACTTTAATAGTTATTTTGGAAAAAGTTGGTAGCCAAATATTCAACCTTTAGAATATTATGTATGAGAGTTTTCTTCTCTTACATGTCATAGGAAATTATGATGACCATGTGTGTGAGCGTGTGTGTGCGCCTAAGGAAAATAAATTTACTATTTCATGCTACTGGGTTCCATTACTCGAAACCTTAACAACTATAGCTCTGGGAGGGGCAACGAAGTTGGGCCAAATTCACAGTCACTCTAAAATGGGTCATATTAATTCTGCTTTAAAGATCATCTCTATAAATAGCCCAGAAAACCAAGTATTGGGTAGTACTGGGCTTTCCCTGGCCTGGCTTCTATTACTACAAGTAGAGGAGACATATTTATGTAGTGAGGTTGCCCTTAAGGATCTGAAGAAAAAGAAAAAAAGAACAGCTAGTGGTATTATACAGAAGTCATTTAATTCTCTTATGCTCACAGTTAGGCTGAGCAGAAATCATTAGTAAAATAAGAGCTGTATATTATTATCTTTCAAGAGCTGAGATTGCTTACCTTTGTTTAATGTTTCATTATTTTCTTGAATTAGCAACAAATATTTCATCAGTAGAACATATGACATCCCTGATTAATTGGGTCCTTAAATGAAGTGAACTGGAGTTCACCATCAGCTTACAAAGAGATGAGTTTGAAAAGGTTTGGTACATTTTTCCTCTGTCTTTAAAGAAAAAGATCAGATCTTTTATTGGTGTCTTTTTATTTCTGCAGATTATATATCTATCCTTGCAGAACTTAAATGGTTTATGTGCCTATCTTACCTCAAATCCTAGATAAAATGAAATTTCTATTTTAATGGTTTAAGCGCATTTTGATGGTTGTAAGAGGAATCAGATGCTAGTCACTAGAGACTGTATGTCTTTTGTAAGCAATTGAATTGGACTTTCTTTGGTAAGCATCTTGTTGGATTTAGCTGTTGATAAATGGAAAATAAAAGGCCACTTTGTGAAAATGTAGGCATTTTATGTTGCTATCTTGGGCTGGATTATGTTCTGTGGATAGTACTGCTAGAGGACTAAAGCATTAATTAATGACAACTGTACTAGGCTGTGAAATGTCACAGCTTGGGAATAAAATTCCTGAAGAATGGAGTAAAATATGTTTGTTAAAATTTGAAAAGAGGAAATGTCTTAAGAACTCTTCCTAATTTCATAGGCTTGAGTCTAAACTGCCAACAGAAATATATTTTATAAAATTCTCTATCTTCTCTCTTTCTTTTAATTACCTGTGCAGTTCAGAGGAATGAGAACATTCAAGCAATACAGATGAGTCTATTTTGATGAATACTTTATATGAATATATAAAGAATAAAACTAGGAGACAAAATGGTGGGAAAATAAAGCCAAGCAATCAGAGTTGTCTTATTTTCTTTCTTTGGAAGTTCTTCAGCTTTTCATGCTCCCATTTCCTTATTTATAATGTGAAGTTCCCAGGTGTCCCCCCTGCAAAGTACCCTTTGTTGTGTAGGTGAACCACAGAATATAACTACTGCATATAATTACTAACACTGTTGAACTTCTCTGTGTTGTAGTACCTAATATGTCACCAAAGATCAATATTTATAATTATGGGTTACAATGTCACAGACAAACATTTGCAACTATAAAATGTCCTTGAAGGGTCCAGCTAGAAAAAGTAAGCAGTTAACCAGTTTCTCTCATCCTCATTTCTGAAAAGGAAGTCTCAGTGTATTGGAGGATAATAAATTCCACTAAATCCCTGAAGAAGGAATAACATACATTTAATGAATAAGCTTTCTGAAAGCAACTCACATGAATTTTCTGAACTAGCCAGTGCACTATCTTTCCTACCATAGCATGGACTATGCTGCTTCCTTCTACTAACAAATCTATCTTTTTTTTCTATAGCTTTTATAAAGCACTGAAGCTTGGAGAAAGGAAAAAAAAAAAAGAAAAGAAAAAAGAAGTTATATCTACTGGTGGCCCAATGGACGTCCCCAGTCTCTTTCCAAATGCCTAATTGTTTGAGCCTGTCCCTTATTTGTATGCAAAACCGTTCAGTGTTCTACTGATCTTATGTTATGGATACATTTAAATTAAATAGGAGGAAGACGAGTAAAGTATTTTAATGTAGCCCTGTGCATATACTGAGCATATACACATATACAGAGACTACTGTCCCAAATATCACTCTCATACTCCACTTGAATTTTTATTTTCATTTCTGGACTTGGTATTTTTATAGCACTTTAAATAAAAGTTTTTTAAAAGGTAGTAAGCAGCGTCCTGTATTCAGTAAGTTTATCAAATAGTTTGTCAAGACTTGTTCATTTTCTGTGTAGGCTTGCCTTTCCAAGAGAGTGGGTTAAAACCATCACAGTAGCAGAATGACAAGTTGTGTAACTAGCTGAACCTCTTCCAGGTGATCCTACATAGCTTCTTTTGCTAGGTGGACAAATACTCTAATACCAGAATGCTAGTAGAATATAATGTTTCCTTATTTTTATTATAATTATAATATTGCTATAATTGCTATCAGAATTTGAGATCTTACTAGAGTTGCATGTTATATGGTATGAGTAGTACAGTGTTGCCTATAAGCTTAAATTTCTGTCATTTTTACTGTTTGCCTCTATCTATAAAAGGGTGATATATTTTTTTGTCTCAGGATCACTGTTTAGTAAAGGACTGATGTGGTTATAGAATATGCACAGGAACGTAACCTCTACTTTCACCTTTTCTGGGGTCTTTGTGAAACAATGTTTGTAGCACATGAGTCTCATTTCATGGGAAAATAATCTTTGATGTTTAGAAGAAGAGATTTATTTTAAGAAGAGATATTAATTTCTGGAAATTTTTTTTTTTATGGTCTTTGTTAGATCAGAACATACCAGGAGACTAATGTAAGAGCATGCTCAATTGGAATGAAGAGATCCCTTTCATAAATCTCTGAAGTTTTTTGAGGTTTCACTGAGCATTACAATTTATATACCCATATTATCAACTGCAAATAGTAAATTTTTTAGCTCACTTAATATGAGTGATATAGTTCATACCACTTAATATGAGTCAATACTATTATTCAAGAAAAATGAGTTTTCCACAGTATTTATGAACTTCTCTCTGTACTACAGTAGACCTGAAAACTGACATTTAGTAACTTTCTGCTGAAGAATATGACTATCGCTATTTAGAGCTTCAGTGAGAAAATGAGCAAGAATTGGAAACATAATACAGGCTTGCATGAAAAAAGATTCTTACCAGAATCTTTTCTGTTAAGAAATAATGGTCATAATTGTTAACAATTGACATTGATTGACTAATTTAAAATCTCTATTGTTAGTATCTCTGACCTCTGAAAATGGACTACTAAAGCTTCTGGTATGAACAGTGTTGTGGTTTAGGAATAGTACTTCCCAATTCAGTGCCCCACTGAGATTCTCCCAAATCAGACACCACTTGCTTGCTTCCCACTCCCCCTTTCCCCCGCCCCTTCCTGCCCTGGAATTGATGTTGAGAATTGGAGGCACAAAGGTAAAGATCATGGGTTGAGATAAGAATGATTTACTGGAAACTGTAATGAGATAAGAAAACAAACACAAAACAGCAACAATACTAATGACAAAAGTGTACTAATGACAAAAGAGAGGGTGATTTACATGCAAAATGCTCACCAAGCCTGCAACAATGAAAAATGGTGGCTTGATCCTACACCCACCACACTTGCTCCCCTGGCCAGAAAGGGCCGCTCTTCTTGGAAGAGAGAGAGAGTCCCTTTCCCTCGCCCCTGGCAGTGATGTAAGGTGGTAGGAAATAACACAATGTCTTGGCCACACCCTCTCCTGCTGATCTGGACCCAAACTACGACAAACAGCTTACCTGAAAACATATAGGACTCTTTCAGGAAAAAAGGACAGTTGAAAACAGAAGTTATGACCAACATTGCTGAACACTCACCATCCAGACCACTAAAGAGAACTGGCCTTTCTGTATCAGTAACAGAGGTCCTGGGTCAGTGGGACACACAGGGAATAAAAGAAACTTATCCAAGAGGCCTGTTAAAATCCAGAATTGGTGAGGATTAGCAAATAGCAGAAAACTTGAAGGTAGAGACATTGTTTTGAAGGTCTAAATTTGGTAGCAAGCATACACCTTCTTCTGGTTGACTTGGCTAAGTTTGGTCAACTCTGCTCAGAAATAAAATTAGCAACCATTAGGCTTCAATAGCCAAGGTACTGTCATCCTACATTTTATGGACATACCTGAGAGAAGAATTAGATGTGGAGATTCATATATAGAGAGAACTAAAAACCACACCTGTCATCTAACTTATTTTACAATGAGAGATAAGAAAAGCAAGGATATAATGAGTCCATGGCTTCTTTTCTTGGGATGAGAGATAAGCTGTCTCTAACTTTATTCCCATTTTAAAAGTGCATTCAGCTCAACACAAATGTTTTTGACTCCTCTGTTTGAAAGTTTAATGCCACAGTGTTCCAGTTTAGTGACTTTCAATGAACAACACAAATATTGCTGAGACAAAAATGCTGACAGCTAGACTTCAAAAATAGTTTTGGATGAACTCGGATTACAAGTCGTTCATACACACTTTCCAAAAATGGACATAACAGCCGGAGAATTTTTTCCCCCCATCCAAGAGGTTACTGTGGTCTGTGGGTTTCTTTGTGTGGGAGCTTGCATCTTTATACACAGAAATATAAGAAAACAGCATGCAATAAAATACAAAAATAAAACAAAATGTAATATAAAAGTCTCTGAGGTCTTGGGAATTCTGGGCAAAGTTCGTCAATAAGATTATGGAAAATGAACATATGAAGTGCTCCTGAGGAAATCTTAGGCTCTAGAGAAGCAATCAATTTGAAGATGAGGTATGAAAAGCAGACTAGAAAAAGGACTTTAAATAGACCTTTACAGTGAGCTTAGTTGAAATGAACTGTGTATCAAGGAGTGAGACTGAAATTGAAACTAGAGATTTTAAAGACATCCTATGGTTTACATTGCACAGGATGACAGATTAAATGAGCACAGTTATCAGTTTTTGGTTGTAAATTATGAAGCCATGCATCTTTATTTCTTTTCTGGCATCTCTCCAGCAATCAGAGGAGGTGCATAGTTGCTTATTCGATGAAAACAGCCAGGAGCTGCTCCAGCAATGTTGGAGTCAATGGGAGTATTTCCATTGCCTCTGTTGCATATTGGTTTAGATGCTGACTAGTAGCAAAAACCCTCAGCATATATACGTGCAGCTTCCATGGAAAAACCTTCTTCTAGGGACCTAATGTGTGTATCAGCTGGGTCTGACACAGCACAAGCTAACCTATCCCGATTTCACCTCCCGCACTAACACCCGATGGCAGGTGCTGCATCCTGAAAAGCTGCAGCAATTCTAGTTGTCACTAAATCTACTCCTCTGCCATTCCAAGGGTTCATTTTCCTTCAGTTTTGCTACCGGGTATAACAGACCTGTGACCCACCTCTCACTTCATTCATAGCAACATGCAAAACATCCCACTAGAATATAGTTTGCATTTCAGATGAGCAAATGTGGTAGCATTCGACTCAGTTTTTCAGTGACACACATGGTTACCTGGGAAAACCAGAGGTGAAATTTAATGTTAGTTCTACACATTCTCTCTGTGAAAAACATGGAAGACCAAGACAGTGTGCCCCTTCCAAACCCATCTTGAACTGATTAAGAAATGGGATCACTGTGTGCCAACTTGAACCTTCATTCTCAAAACTGCAGTAGAAATTTATCATCCTGTCAACTCTGGTTTCTTGAAGTACTTTTCAGATAGAAATTCGAAGTGGGCCAAAATGCTTTTTCCATTGACCACTTCTCTTCAGCATATTAACATTTTCTGGGGTAGCATTTACACCCAGTGCAATGCAACACCTCCCTGAGGGAAGTGGTGGAACAGCAGGGATCTTCCCTCCGCAGGTATCAAAGCACAAATATGTCTTTCCTCTCTTCTTTCCTTTTTTTTTTCTTCAGTATTTTCTGCTACAAGGATTTTCTAAAAAAAACCCAAACAAACCAAAAAACCGTGGTGATATTGACCATTCATTTTACAATAGCCAAGACAAAAGGAAAGACAGGCACACATTGCCTGCTTCAGGGCTTTAATTTTTTTTCTGGCCCACTCTGAGAAGAGAGGAAGCACATGGGGCTGTCACTGTTGGATTTTGATTTCATCTAGGAGCAGGAGATCTGGTAGAAATCCCAGAGCTGACCCAGAGCTACAACATGCTGCTCTAGATTTTGAATCTCTCTAATCAGTGAGAGCTGGTTGGTCCCAGCATTTTGAGTCTGGTTGTTCAGGCCTTTGTTCAGCATGATGCATATTATCTTTTACCACAAACACTTTGGTAGGTTTCTGTGAGAAAACTCACATACTGAGAGACAAGCATCGTGCAAGTGCTCTATAGTTTCAACATTTAAATCAAAAAATAGAAAGTGCAGGCAGAATCTCTGTGTTTTGGAGAGGAGTGGCGTGCAGACATACATTGTTCTGCTAGCATGAGCTAGCAGGAGATAATGTTACTTATGGAATGCTTGCTCAAAAGACTGTAGAGGTACCCATGAAAAAAAATAGCTCTTCTCTAAGTATCTTCATCAAAGTGACTGACGGAAGCCTTTATGCAAAAATTTAGAATAAAATATTATTCAGCTCTTCCTTTACAAGTATAAAAAGTTTTTTGCTTTATACCTATAGAATGTACCCACATGCTCTCATGACTGATCTGATGAAGAGGATTATCTTTTTCCTTAAATAGATTTAATGAGGCCACTTTCTAGACATCAAAAAAACCCCTAACTGATGTTGAAATCGAGATAGACATTAGAGGGATAGACTGCTTTTGAAAATATGTTTTCTAGAGAATCCTTCTGTATCTTCAGCTTTCATCTTCCACTGAATCACTTGAACTAGTTACAACAAGCAGACAGGATGTACCAGCTACATTAGCAGAACATAACATATTTTTTCCTCTGTTCAGCACTACCATCTTCCCTGACCTTTTTTTTCCTCCTCTCTTTCTGCTGGGACAGCAGAAACCCTCCCCTCCTTTGAGATTTCCTTCTTTTTGCCACCCAGAAAGATTGGATTTGTGTTTTCCAACTTGACTGTTACACACCTCAACTCTCATGTGCTTCTCACATTGTGTAAATTAATCCCATTGTGATCTGTGGTGAGAGGAAGTCAAAATGGAGCATTCAAATTTTGGTGAGTTATTCATTGGTCCATAGTTTTCAGGGAACTTTATACAGAGCACAGTCCCTCTATGTGTTGTGAAAAGGAAATTCAGTTTAGATGTGAATAGCTAAATCTAAATGGGATTTGGGCACTGCAGTGGTAAGTGGTGTGGTACCTGTTCCTCACATGCATGGTCAGCTACTCCTTGAGGTGGCTTCACAACAGGGTTCACAACTGAGTTGTAAGCTGTCTAAAACCATTCCCAGCAAGGCAAGCTGCAATGGGATGGGACCTGTACCCTAACCAGCTTCTGACTTACTCTCTTACCTCTGGATGCAGGTAGCATCTTACATCACCTAGTATTTATAACCCTGATTCTTCTCTGGAATTAGATGACCAAACAATTTGAATTCTGTAAATTGAACATGATTTCAGCAGTGTTTTTTTCTTTTTTTCAAAAGGAGTTTAACCTGAGTTTTCACTCCTTTTTACACCCAAAAAGCATTCAGTGGGAGTCGACAGTTCAACCCTTCAACTTGTTGTGCATCAATCCTGTCAAGACAGTGATGCCTAAAAGAAAAATCAGGGAGAAAAAATTCTGAGGCAACTTAATATGGAGGTAAGGTAAAAAAATAATTTAATGCCTCTAAAGCAAGAGGTTACAAGACGCGCTCACACTCTCTGCCTCAGGTGTTAAAATTTTGTAACACTGTCCATCCAATCCCAGGTTTATCCACCCCCCGGCCTTTGCTCCAGTCCACACCTGGCCCGCCCCTTGGGATTTGGGTCTGGGGTTGTCCCGGGACCCTTTACTTCATCACTTTGGTCTTCCTCGGAGTACAGAGGGCACACGGTCACACAGTTCTTGACTGTATCTTGCAGTTTCAGGCTAGGGAACAAATGTTCTTAAACAGTAGAAGGCCTACTTAGGAGAGAGACTAAACATGTTTAAATGGAATTTAAGGGGTAATTGATATGGGGAGCATGGAAGGGGGTAAGAGGGTTGAGTATCTGTGTATCTACTGTGTTAAGGGTAAGGGTACAGGAATAAATGCAGCTGCTTCTAAAATCTACTTCTGCTATATAACTACTTCTAAAACTTATAAAAATTAGAAAAATCAAAAACCTTAAGGCAACAACAGCTACAAAAATATCAGGAGAGCCACTTCGGTTTCTGAAGTAACTGGGATACTGATTATAGTTGACAGTAGTTTTAGCAGAGTGAGCATCTTCCTGTTCAGGCTGTGCAGTAAAAGGAGGTTTCAGAGCAGTTCTCAGGGACTTAGAATCATACAATCATTAAGGCTGTAAGAGAGCTCTCAGATCATCGAGTCCAACTTCTTACCAAGCACCACTTTGTCAACTAGACCACAGCACTAAGTGCTACATCCAGTCATTTCTTGAACACCTCCAGTGACGGTGGCTCCACCACCTCCCTGGACTGTCCATTCCATTGCTTGAGATGAGATAGCAAACATCTTTCTAATCACTCCAGGAGGGGTGCCCAAGAGAATGAGATGATTTTGCTTGTGTTTGGTAACTGGTATGGAATAAAATTTGCTCCTGCTCCAGGAGCACTCATATTGTTCTTTATCCAGTACATAAACAAGGGTAGGAAAGAAAGAATGTGATTTTTCTCTGCTGCAGCCTTGTCATCAGAACAATGTGAAAAGAATATTCTAAACCTCAGACCTTACCCTGCCAATTTCTCTTCTCCTTACTCGCAGCAATTATTTCAGAGGTACAAAGGTATTTCTTTTTCTGTTGAGTGTGTATCAGAGCACGTTGCTGTTCAGTCTAACACTATTAGCCAACTGCAGATGCATGCCTGAGTTGCACATATGTCAAGAGCACTGAAAGAGCATTACAGCATTAGGAAGAGAGAAAAGTCTGGTTTTGATTACTGATAATTATAGATAAGCTGTAGCTGACAGTCATTTTTTGACCGCAAACTCAAATCAATCAATTAAGGACTGCATGCAGCAGCACCCTTGTTTAATCATTTCCAGGTTCCTTAAAATGATCTATTACTCTGATAGCATGTCAGAGCTGCTGTGTACTGTTTGTTGTTGCTGCTGTGGGTCAAATATACAACTTCTTTCAAGCTAATTTCAAGAACCCAGTTCACAGTCTGGAAAAAAAAAAGAAAAGAAATCTATATATATAGATTAGCCATAACTATTAAATCACTCTCTTGGTTTAATGAAATAGAGATTGCAGCTGATGATTTAAATATATTTTTGATCTCATGATACATGGATAAGTGTATTTTTTAAATAAAATGCATCAGTGTTGCAATAGGGAGAAAAAAAAGGATGGAATAATACAAGTTCAACTCTGTTCCTCTGTAGTTCTTATTTTGCAAAGTTTTTTCGCATGGAACTTCAAATACAGGAGAGAAGCTTGTATTGAGACCTGGACAAAGAGCTGCTGTCAGACTGTAAGTCTCTTCACTGGAACTACTTTGACAAACTGGGTTGTTTTTTGCTGACATTTATTTTGTTCCCAAGCTTTGAAAAAAGAAAAAACTTCCTAACGGTCTAATCAGCTAATATTTTCAGAATGTAATATTTCTTTTTTAGCTTTGAGACAATTTTTAATGAAATGTTTTAAAATACTGGGATATTGCATGTCACATGCACAAAAAAAAAAAATCTAAGTAAATCAAGTTATTTTGATTTTATAAAAATGAAATATTGTGAATTATATAAGATTTTTTTCCATAGGATTTTCCTCAGGGAGAAATTTTCCATTTTTTTCATAATCCAGTTAAAACTTCTTGTAAAAATTCTGGTTTAAATAGATCAATACTTGTAATGGAAATGATTCCATCAGTACTTTTTCAGTCAAATCCTGGATAATGGTACTTCCTCTACCTGTACTTTCCAGCTGATATAAGCCAGCATAGCTCCAATTAGTGACTTGACTAGGCTTATCACAAAGGCTTCGGCCAGCCCATGGAGCAATAATGACTATCATTGGTCCAGTTACACACAGAAAATAAAATAAAGTAAATCTTAGACAAAATAGCTCAGATAGTGTAATCCTGAGATGCAGGACTTTGAGTTTCTAGCATCAGCATTGTCATCTAGCAAATTTTGAATGTGTTGCCTAAACTATATTCAGTCCACATATTTTTAATGTTTGGTATAATGTGAGCAACTTCATTTCAATTTAACACTTTAATTTCTAAGGTAAATTGAACAAAACTAGATAAAAAAAGAAGCTAGAAGCTTCTTCTACCGAGATTCAACACATTTTAATAAATTCATTTTAAAATAAATTTGGACAGGTGTTTCTGATTATCTTTTTATTCCAGTATTTCACTTAAAAGACTGAAAAGAATCTCCATGTCACTGACTATGTTTCTCAATACAATGCACGAGTAGGAAAAACAGATCATCTCCAGCACTGTAAAGCAGAGGCTGATTTTTGTCAAGCAGTGCAAGTGGGTCTCATCTTGGTTACCTTTGCCATCTCCAGCACAGACACCTGCATATAGTCTGTCACCTTATACAAATCTCATAGGCACTGGAGATAAGTAATGCCTCTCAGGACACAGTTCATCTCATCCCCAAGTATGAGATCCTGAAAGTGCCAACATCTCACCACAGTTAACAAGAGGAGCTGAAGGTGACCAGTTTAGCTGTCAACATATGCATGTGGCCACATAAAGCTCCCACACAGAATTACAACTCCCTGAAGAGGGAACCCTCTTTTTCCAGGGGGCTCTAGGCAAGCTGTTTTTGGGAATTCACTGCTGTCATACCAAACCAATCCCATCATATGCTAGTTTGAAGCAATTTTGGGCAGAGGTTGCTGTGGGTAACCCAGGGTAACCCAGGAAGAGAAAATACCTTCTGTGAGTAAGCTGCTCTCCCACTGATGCAGCTTATGCTGCCAGCATGCACAAGTAGCTGTGTAGGAACCATTTATCAGAGCCCCCCTATCCCATCCCCCTCTTCCCCCCCCAGAAAAAAAGGCTTTCAATTCAGTAGAGATGTTTTTAAAGATTCTTTACCTCTGTTTATTTATGTGAACTTCCTGTTGATTTCCTTGAGGATTTTGCCTGTCTAAGGAGTTTCAGCAGGACCCAGTGCCAGGGTACACAGTAGAAACTCTTTGTCCCTTTGCTGGAATATTATCAGCTGATAGTAATACCCTCTTGTGAAATTATTTACAGTATTCATCTCAGAGCATTTACACTCCACTGATGAGTTGAAATTTAAGCAGTTATTTATAATCATGTTAAATAAGACCACATTTCTATTCCACTCACAAGTTAAGTTAGTTATCAGATTACATGTGTGTTTCATTCCTTTTATCTCTGATACAGTGCACTGCTCTCAACATCGGCATCAAATGAACTTAGATGTCTGACTATAAATCATGCACATGTCGAAACAATAATGCTGAAAGGATTATCATCACCCTCTGTAATTACAATAATGGAAAACAGATACTGAAAGGACATTTTTCTAATCCTTGGAAAATCCCTGAAGAGGTCAATCTCCTTTTCTTTGGGGAATATTTAACACAGGAAAAGTTATTGGTTTATACGTCTGTTGAAAGAACTGAACTTAAAATAAGCAGAGTGTCACAATATAAATTTAAAGTATATTTTATTGCACCAGTATAGTGGGGGTCTCCAGATGGTCCTGATATACATAGATTTATACGGAAGTGCTTTTTTGACTGAGAACACCAATCACTGTCTGATGAAATCCTGTGTCAAAGCTGAGGTGCACTACTGTTTGTGGGAACCTGTTGCAAGCTGCAGGAGAGAATATCATTCCCCAAAACATAACAAGCATCTGGCTTTGGAGCAAGGTTGTGGTGGAACTGGGTATGGTAGTTTGCTGGAGGTTTCAGAAGAGGAGGATTTCTCATAGGCTTTTTGACCAACTTTATTCAAGAATGGATTTATATGGTATAATAAAAGAAAATAAACACTAAAAAAAACAAACCCACTATACACCATTATTTTTTTTTATTGTAAGAAGCAGGCATCCAACTCTTAAGTCCTGAATTTTCAGCTCTCAAGCCTAAATTGAGTCATTTATTTAAGGACTTGACTAAGCCTTGGGGCATTTGTCTTCTTCATGGCTGCTAATTCTGTGCAACAGAATTAGACTTCTTAGTCCTATTTTTGAAGAGAAAAGTTCACTACTGTAACATATAAATTCCACATCTCTTGCTCTTTGCCTATGCTGTTGTTTCCTTGCTATCCAGCAAACCATTTTTAAGCTAATGCTATTCTGAATGCGGAGCAATACTTGGGTACTGTTGTGACAGGACAGATCCAGATTTAAATAATCAGACTTTGCCCATCCATCACATTTTGACTTTAAGATGGTAGGGCGTACTCACATGTCAGCTGAGGGAGCAGAAATGTCAGCAGGAAGAAGCAGTAACCTCTTCCACTGATATGGTGAGAACTAGAAGTCCACAGGCTAAGCCACAAGGTTTTGGTTGCAGGAGTAATTCACTTGCTGCTTAAAGAACACAGCTGCAAAAGAACCACACAAAAGTGTTCAAATGAGAGTTGTTATCCACCTACATGTCAGTTTGCGACACAACTTTCATCTCTGGTTGCTCTTGCCAGCAGTATTCTCTAGCGCATTCTGGCAGCTTTGTCTACTAGTATCTACAGCAGGGAGGGCACAGTTTTGCTCTCTTCATTTCCAAATGGACACCAAGAGGCAATGGCAATTAAAACAGTACCTTATGAAGAGGCACTGTCAAAGCAGCTGGCTGGGCCATATTGGATCTAATTCCATAAGGTTTGCGTTTATGCTCTTAGAATGATGGCTCATGGGAATAACCGAGATAGTGAATATTTTCAAAACAAATGTTTTATTGTACAGTTGTTCAACAGAGCTGCTTGGTAAAAAATTCCACAGGGATTTCTCCCTCAGCAAGTCTATCTAACCCTTCAGCATGTCACTGCCACATGCTTGGGGCAGCAGAACTCACCACTGCTTGTTGTTGGGAAAAAGTTTGCTTTCTGCCCTTGTTAGCTGGCTACTTGTTTGTCTCCTGGTAGAGCCTGTGGAAGCTGTTGCGAAACGTGTGGGTTGCCATAAAAAAACATAGCTCTGTCTTGTTTACAGAACCCAAGCTCCCTTAAAACAAACCCATAATGGTTAAAGTGAGTACCTTGTGTCCTTCTTCAAAGGGTGGCTAACACACAGATGTCCTACCCAGGGTGCAGGCTGAACACAGCTTTTGAGAAACATAATTCAGTCTTTTCTTCTCATTTGGTTATGGGAAGAATAAATTGCGTGAGCCTTTTTCCTAAATGGAATCACTCCTTTTCAGACGTCTTAGAGGAGTTATTCCTGCAAAGCCAAGGTGCTGAACATGTCTTGTCCATGCACAGTTGTCACTACAAAAAGAAAATATGGGCCCAATGAAGTTACATTTACAAATCTAGGCCAAATCTGGTAGTAAATCTGGTAGTAAACTGTCCTCAGTATAACCTGGGAAGATAACATTTGTAATCCATCCCTCAGTACAGGTCCTTATTCCTTTCTCCTCTCTTCTAATGATCTGATAGGTCTTCTGGGGCTATACATTTTCAAAATTTGAATATATGGTCAGAGGCTGGGATTCATCTGTTCTAATTTTAGGGACATGAAAAATATCTAAGCTTGTCACTGAGACTTCTTTCATTGTCAATAGACATCTCCTCAGCGTAGTCAATAGAGTCTGGAATCAGGTGAAAGATGTCCCAGATTTCCACTGATAAACTAATTGGGTCTCAAAGAACTATAAGGTGTGATTACCTGACTAGCTCAGGTCTAGACACTTAGAGTGCACCCCCCTAAATCTAGGAAAGATGGATCCTATTGAAGGAGATGAGTATGAGTAGATTTTGTAACACTGCACTCACTCTATAGATACTGAGTACCACGTTTTTTAATTTTTCCATCCTTTACTGGACTATTGCAAAGGAACCTTTCCCTAGGTAAGAGTTTCTCTGATATAAGACTTTGTAGTGGAAGCTCCCTCTTGTCAGTGTATCAAAAGCTCCTGTTGGAGAGCCAGAGGCCCTATTTTAAGAGTTTACAAGTATGGACTGGTGGAACAGTCCATCATGCCCTCACCACCAGGAGCCACTGAATATTTAGTCCTAGATCTAGGAGAATCATAAATTACCTTGGTAGCCACTTCTCTGGGTGTGAAAAGGGATCACCTGAAAATGGTTGTGCTGGGAGACCTTCACAAGGACTGTAAACTTGCCTTTCAGGTCAATAATATTTTGCTTAAATCCTGTGAAGGCCTGTATAGACACAACATCCTTGGGCACTTACCCTGTACTTGCTCGTGCCCCCACAAATACAAACAGGACCTTAGCAAAGAGTTTCTTGCCAACTCTCAGACCTCTCAGTCACCTCCCAAACCTCCACCCACTCGTTTCCTGAATGGCACCTCTCAGCAGTTCTTACCACACCACCAAAGGAGCAGGTGCTAATTCTAACTCTAAATAAATATTTCCTGTGTCCTTTACGGTCAAATCTGAACCATAGTAGCCTCCTTCAAATTTCCTGCCAACCCATCCCAGGGAAACAGTGAGAGTTCATGTTGTCTTTGTACATTGTCACTGCTAGATAAGATCACTGTTACTACATGATGCACCTATCACTAAGAGCAGAGCTGTTATTTGTGTTCATGGTGCAGTGTCATGGACTCAGGCCTCAGTTCTATATAAAAAGATAATAGTCCAATGTATACATAGTCCCCAAGGATGTTGTATTTGAGGTAGACTTTAAATCTGTTGTTGAGACAAGATTGAATTTTGCCTGCCCTTCATCTCAGAATGTTATTACATTAGGTACAGTAGTCAGCTTGCAGCCACTCAAATGCATGTAAATATATATAAACACAAACACCCACATTTAGTCTCTGCTTCATTCAACTTAACAGAGAAAGCCAATGTCCAACATACTATTTCTGACCCCTCCCTCTTTGCTCCAGTAATACTCAAATGGAATATACTGAGAGGAACATCGTGCAATGCACACTAACATATCACCCTGACCCTAAACCCCAAACCATCAGACAATATTACTTAGTCAAATTATACTCAACTCTACACAAACATCTAAAATAGATGAGCTTTAAAGAAGAAATGCTGCCCTCAGACATTTCAAAGGCATGTGCAAAAAGATACGACTCAGGATTTCAGAGTTCTTGTTTTCATTACTCAGTGCTCAAGTATTGGCCAAGTATCAAAGCTCCTGAAAGCAGCAAGACAACTGGGATATTCAAAAAAACAAAGGGAAAGGAGCCCTCAAACTATCCCTTGAAAGAAAGACTATTTTTTTCTCTGAAGTTTTAGTCTCTCTTGCAAGGTTTCATTTTTACTATGTTTTTAAATCAATCTACAGTGATTCTTTACTTACACTGTTATCAATACAGCAATAGCATATCCTTATAGCATTATAAATTCATACTGAAATTAATCTGCCTAGACCCCAGGGTTCAGACTACCATCTGCAGTCTCAACATACAACGTTCCTTTGTTTTGCCCTTCTAATTTAGCCTTTGGAAAGTCCTCTGTGACAGCCAAATCGAGGGGTTTCAGAGAGTGGCAATTCTTGCAGCTACTTTTCATCAATCATTTCCACTTTGTTCCCTTTTAAAACAAGTGAATTCAATTTCCAGCTTCTTTAATTAAGAAGCTGAAAACACAAGTTGAGGCATAAATAACACAAAGACCATAGAAAATGCATGTCACTGACAGAGTCGACTATATTCAGAAAGGAAATTGACTTTTCCAGGTGATTGAAACAGTGCTTTTAATGGCAACAAATGTTAACTACTGTATATTGCAGTGATCCAAATTTAGTTATATAAAACTTTGTCTTTATCATCAGTAAAATAAATAAACACAATAGAAATGCTACACCCTACTGTAAACCTGTACGACTCTGATACTTACAGCTATGGGACAGCTCTTTGTAACTCTTTTTTCCTCTTATATTAATCCTCCAAGAAGAAGAAAACTAGGATTTTACCAGAGGAGGAATTTTGTGACGTGTTAAGGGAATTTTTTTCCTACTTCCATTTTGCAGAACTTCATCCTTTTGGTTATTTTTTCCCCATAATTTTGGAAGACTAGAAACTTCCTTACTGATACAAAAAAGATATCACAGGACTAGCAATAGCGACAATATCCCATCTTTTATATTTTTAATTGATATTAAATAATCTTATTTTATTTCAGTGACTATGGCCCACAGAATGCCTGAAGTCTAGTGTGTCAGACCCAGAAGCTCCTTCTGAGCACTGTTTTCACCAGCTGTCTTATTTCTTTTTTGCTGTATGTATGATTCCTACAAAGAGTTCTTGCAGAACAACATCTTTCCAGTATATTTATTTATAGATTAAAGCATGGTGTGGTTACCTGTGTCAGCAAGGCCCTGGAGCTGATGATTCAGGAGGTCTAGTCCTGTGTCTTACATTTCACAGATTTATAGCACTGGTCCAGAAGAGGTACTTATCTGAATTTCAGGTATCCTTGCAACAATTAAGGAAATGGTAGTATCAAAGCCATCAGTAACTTCCCGCTCCCCACAGATGGATTAGTAGTTACAGCAAACCAATATTGCTTCTCTACGCACTCACAGCCCCCCTGAATTATTTTGCAATCAGCATTCTCCCACAAGATTTCCTTGGCTTTTATTATTTCTAGCTTGGATGTTGATCTAAGCTTGGACAGTGTAACCTAGGACATGATGTACCTTTTTAGGATACTGTTGAATAAGCCAACTACCTTAGGTGTTTCAGGGACAAGGGCAGAGGAAGGGACTAAGTCAGCAGAGAAGGTGAGGAAAATTTGGGTTTCTTCCCTTAATGGAGGAAGCATAAAGTGGTCAACCTGTTCTGTTAGAGAAGCACTAGCACACACCGATGACGGGGTCAGAGGATGAATATTATTTCTCCAGGGAGTCTTGAAAGACAATTACCTAAAGTCACTGGACAGTGGAGAGTTAAAGGTGGATTAAAACAACAGATGACTTGGCTCTGAATAGCAAGTCTCCTCTATAAGCCTTGCTGTGCTAATTCCCTCACCTATAACTCAGAAGCAATAATAAGGATACTGATCTCACAGGGCTTTGTAGGCTTTTACCAAGCATTATACAAATGCTGTTTGTACAGCACTGTCTTCAACTGTGCTGCTTAATATGAATAAGTACTCAAGAAGGAGGCACACAGCAAATGAAGCCTGAATCTTAAAAATGTAGACAGTAACTCTACAAAGAAAAATTCAATGACCTCTTCAGTGTATTTTTCCTCTTCTTCATGCACAGACTTCAGATTTTTGACTGGGGATCCCAGAAAGGGAGGAAGGTGCTACTATGAGATCCATGCCAGGTTCCCTCCCTGGCAGTGCACCAGGGCCAGGTGGAACCTCTGGCCACAGAGGCTCCTGACTGTGGATTTCCTGCTCAGGCTCAGTGTGATGCAAAAGCCCTAAGTGGCAGAAAAACACATCTATAAATTTAAATTATTCTGGTTTTAATAACCAGAGTCAGGCAGAGAGAGGAGTGTGTACGTAAGCATATTTGTACAGAGGAGCTCCCTTTGTCTAGTGAAAGAATTGGTGGTTAGGCTGGAAGACTGACAGCATATACTGACAGCTGTGAGTGAATATCTGCTTTAGAGGTATGACCCCTTGATCAAGAAGTTAAAAACTTTCAAAATGTTATGTTTGAGACGCTCAAGGTTTGTGTTTTGTTTTTTTTTTTTTTTTTTTAATTAATATACTAAGTTATAGAAATGAAGTTATCACAAAATCCTTATGATGTTTGTAGATGAAGCCATCACATTACTTTCATCACTGATGAAGCCTCTATTATTAAAACAAAAAGAGAAAGTAACTATACATCTGAGCAGAGAAGACCATACTTTTGTTCACAGACTGGAAGACAAAGTATGAACACATCAGTTTTTCAGAACTCTCTTCCCAGTTCTCTTAATAATTTCAAAGATGGAGTGAAACAGGAGTCAAAATTGATCTGCCCTGAAACAAAATACACGTTCGTTCAGAATCTCATATAGAAAGGTATGGTCAAATTTTGTCAATCACATCACCATCACATTTTACTGTGCCTGTTAAGAGCTCCATTAAACCTGAGAGACCTTTACAAAGTGAAATTATTTTTATAGCTGCCTTGATTACACCTTGTTCCTGCTTCTGAACCATGTGTCCTCCCTCACTGCAGTACATGCTATAAACAGCTGCCTCCTGAGCAGAGAGAATAGGAAATGAAAGAATGTTTCATCAGGTAATTAGTACTATTAAAATGTATATATCTCCATATATAGGTAGATTGCACATATATTTAAATGTTACAAAAGTCTGGCAGGGTACAATGTGGATCCACGTCTGACACATAAACATGAAAGTCTGGCCTTGTTCTTTATTGCAAAGTATTTATATTGGAAAAATTGGTTAAACATGTTCTGCCTCTATGCAGACTGAAGATGTTTCACAGCAGCAAAGCCAAGCGATTCTACAATGTACCAGAGTTGTTCTTGCAAAAGTTTAGTTTTTAATACTATAATTATTCTGTAAGTTGGACTGGAATACAGAAATATTATATAAAGTCAAATTTTATTTATACAAACATACAAAACAGACAGAGAAATCTACTATTAAATTGTACTACCACAAAATATTTCAGAAATAAGGAGGATGATTTCTGAGAAACAAGGATTGCAAAGACTTTCCTACTTCATTATAGAGTGTAAAGCTGTGGACATTCAGCTTTGATTTCCACTCTGGCAAGTAATTCTCATCTTGAAAAGTTTAATTTTCATGGCAGTTTTGGAAGGTAAATACATATGGGCTTTCCGGATACAGTTTGCTTGCTTTTTCTGACAAACTATTATTGCCTTTCCCAACACACTCATTTTTTTTCCTGTTTACAGTCACAGGGATCAACTTTTTAAAAGACTGTTACCCATAGGGAGAGAAAAAGCCAAGCAACTCTTGGAGTCCTCCTTCAAAACTAAAACCTCTCCTGAAGGTTTTGCCAATTATCAGAAAAACTAAACCCAAAATAATAAAAGGAAAGTGCTTAAACCTCCACTGTAGTTTGTATTTAACCAGAAATATGGATTCTCTTTAAAAAGACCCCAAACAACTCTAATTCTGTTTACCAGCTCTCTTCAGGAAGGTGTTTGGAGTGACTGATAAATGTAGACCAGCAAAGTGAGTTACTAAAACACTTTATCTCCTTGTGGCAGACTCATAAATTGGTAAGGTTTCATGTGGAAATATGAGAGAAAGAGCACTGTGATTGCCCTTTATCCTGAATTCAATTGGGATCTCCCAATAAACTTAGAAATAACTTTGAAGTGTTTGTTGAAGAGTATAGACAAAAAATTTGCATTTTAAAGTGTGACTTAAAGATTCTATGGCCTGGCTATGAGATCTGCTGAACCATCCCAGCTATCACTGCAGAGTCACATTATTCAACATCTTTCTCTGTGTGGATGCATATTCACACACACACTGCATATGAAACAAAACAGAAGTCAAAATTAATCTGCCCTGGAAAAAATACACCTTTGTTCAGGATCACACAGAGAATGATATGGTCAAATTTTGTCAATGACATTACCACCAATTCTTATTGTGATATACATATATGCAGTATATAGCCTTAAGCAGCTCCAGGTATGCAGTTTAGACCACATTCACTCTGTTTTTTCCCTCCAGGTTAAGTAACCATTGATGGCATTCTCCTGCCAGGTACAAACTAAACCACAGATTTTAAGCAAAAGGGCCTGTGCGTGTTGGGGACCCAAGGCATGGACCTGTCTGGATATAGAGGCACTTGACAACAGCTACAAGTCTTTTGACTGTACCTCTCAAGGGTCCTTAGGAAGGTGGTCAGATTTTCATTACCAGAGGAGGTAATGTATCTGAGGCAGATACACAAAACCATACTCAAAAAATTTTGTCTGAAGTCAATAGAAGAAAAGAATGAGCCCCCATCACTATGCTCTTACCCTACTGTCCTCCCTGCACTTACTGAAAACAACTAGGGCTGGACAGCTGATGGCTTGCAGAACACTACAGAGCACTGTGAAGGTTTTTTTTCCATGACAAAAACTGAAGAATTCCTCTGCCAGTGTGTGGAAACATCCCTTCTTAAAATTGTCTTAACTTCCAGAAAATAGAGTCCTCCTCATCTACCAGACCACCACAGGTTAATTGGAACTCACACAAATGACCACAGATGTTTGCAAGATGTTGTTGGGTCCCCTCTGAGACTATCATTACCTGCCTAGCGTCAGTGCAGCACTGATATGTAATTTATTCCTTTGGAAGGACTCCATCATCATATAACAAAGTAACATAAATCTCCACTCAAATGTCATTGCCTTGGGATAAGCCCAGCACTGAAAGGCTGGAAGGATTGCTTTACATCGACTGAATTTGCTGCTTGGTCTTGGTGTGAGATAGTGCTCCTCAAAGCATTTTTTTGGCACGTTTGTTAGGACAGTGTTTCAGACATAGTAGATGGGAAACCAAACTGTCAAGCACTAATAAATGTTTGCATGTGCAAGTGCTATTTAACAGTATAAATATGGAACAAAACAGACATTTAAATTTTTTTTTTTCCCTACTAGGTTCAGAGAGAAAGCTCGGTGATGTTCATGGTCTGGATAACAGAGCAGTCTTCCCACGGACATCGACAGTGAAGGATCTAGCCAAGAGGTGGCAGTAATCCTCCACCATTCCTAGCCCATAAGGTGCCTCATCCCACTGCAAGGTTCATCCTCGTAGCATCAGTATCATCAGCTTCTCCTCTAATTTATTTATATTTACAGCAGGGAGAAAAACAATGTTCCATATTTCTCCTGTTCAGAGAGGTCTTCCCTTCAGCAGCCTGGGAGCTACCTGGGGTTTTGGCACGCTGAAGCAGCGCAGTGCAACTCTGCCACCTCCAACTGTACTGTAGAGCCTATGGAGCTGCAACAGGTCCCCAACTGGAGAAGGTTTTAATTTTGCTGAGGAGCACAGTTCTCAAAATGCCATAAACTCTGAACACACAGCTGGAGCAGTTTATGGACTGCAGAGAAACTCTGAGTATTTTAGCCCGAGTATTAATTCAAAGGGCATGCTTTGTTATTTCCTGTTTCATTGTTGTTTGTAAAATAGTTTAATGGGTAGTGAGCAGTAAACTGTTTAAAATCTGCTGTGCACATTGATGCGGTTTTATATTGCTAGAGAGGGAAGGATTTCACTGCTTGGGTGTGAGGGAGAGAGGAAGATTATCCTGATAATGAAAACCACAACCAATCCATTTACTTTGGAACAATTGCTTCAATTACATTACCGTGTAGATATTTTAATCAGAAATAAAAGTGATAATCCCCAAATGCAGGCCTAACAACAATTGAAACAGCTGCATACTTTCAAAAAAATAGGAAGCTTGGCTATTAGTAATGAGATTTACATGCAGCCAAGGAGACCATTTTCTGTCAAACAAAAGTGACCCTATTTAAAATATAAAAGGCAATGTTTATTAAGAACTGATAATGACCTAATGACAGAATTGGTATGGACTGATATCTCACAGCGTCCAGGCTCTTATACCTGTGAAATTTTCTTACGCATATTAGAAACAGCTACCACATAGCACAGGCAGGCTGAATGAGAGCAAAGGGACTGGCTTGCCTCCATATGGCTAAACTCTCTTTACCTCTCAACATAATGGACTCATCTATCCTGACTTCTGGGAACAGCCCCTGCCTTATGTTCCCCCTTGAACAGTGCCCAGGAATGCTAGCTAGCACAGGACATCCTGGGTTTCATTTACTAGTATGAGTGTAGCCAAAGAGGTCATACATGAGCTGGAAGTCCCTACCCACTGACCAGACACCACCAAGATAGCAGTCCCTTTTTGTCTGGTAGAGTTACTGTCCCCAGCTAGGCTATTGCAACAAGCACACTCATGTAGCTGGTTCTGTGTACTCTTCACTAAGCTTCCTCAGGAAAGCTGAAAGTGTTTAAAAAATTCATTTTCACTCATGATATTTTTTGGACCTCACAACAAGATCTGTGACTTCTCAATATACCATGACTGGGGTGAATAGAGTTTTGAGCACATTTCTGATCATTCTTCATGAAAGCACTGCCTCTCTTCCTTGTGGCTTTCTTGATTTACCTTGGTATCAGATAGATCAGAATCAGTTCCTAAGCCTGGTTTCAAAATAAACAAAAGGCAAAAGACCACCAGCTCCTGCAGAAGGCCAAATACTGAAAGGGAAACTCATAAAAAGAGGTCCTCCTGAAGCCTGCAAGTCCTCTGGTGTTGATGGAGGCAACATAATCACTTTGAGCAAGGGTTACAGGGAGCACTTGTCAAATTACCCGTGTACATTAAAAGAGAATAAGGTGGCTTGGCGAAAGGAACCCTGTGAGCTAAATAGCAAAATCAAAAAAAGGAGGATTCATGTGTTTTGGAAAGATATGGCAAAAAGGTTTTTCTTCAGCTTCTGAAGTATTAAGCCTTCAAAGGTGGTGGCAAACCCTATTTTACTGTCTTTTTGGAATAAAAATGATGGAAAAGGTTTTTGCAGCAAGGCTAACTTCAAATATAAATGGGGTTGTGTGAAGAACTGTAGTTATTCTTGTTCAGTTTCTGTACATTTACATTTATTGAAAAACCTGAGGCACTTGAGGCAAAAGTGGAAAGATATCTTCTTACAGTAGCTGGGAGCTAACTTCCCTGGGATAACTTCCCTGGGTTGGACACTGTTAAGTCTCTGTACTAGACACATGAGGGGCATTGGATTTTGATTCAGCATCATCACTGACCTGCCAAATGGCCATGAGTGAACTATCTTCTTCCTATTTGTTGCACTTGGCTGTTAAAAATGCAAGCTCTCAGAGTGGGAACTGTCATTCTTCCTTCCATCAGTTGCAGTGGGGTCCTGGCTTCATCTGAGAGGTGTAAGTGCTAAGGTAATGCAGAACACAGCACTGGCAGCCATAGAAACCTCATCGGCAATCCCAGACCTTCTCCATATTCAGTGGGACCATAAGCCTATGACATATGTGGTCAGATACTTGAGACTCTTAGGGCTGAGACGGAGGGGCTGTTCTCTTGAGCTCTTCTCTTTGTTCTGCATGGCCTTCTGCAATAATTTAGAGCTTGAAAAAATACACTGAAAGACATTCTTTTGAAATCAGAAGTAATTTTCATATATACAGCAGCTCTGAAAAATTAGACCCTTAACCTCCTTTTGTCTCTGATCTTCATCTCCAGAATGCGTGTCAGATCTTCATAAATGACTATGACCACTGAGATACCACAGGGAGTGAAACATACAACTACTCAGAAAAGAGAGAATAAAAAGCTTCTTTCATCTGTTTTTTTGCCAAAGTTTTTGAAGTGAAGGTCAAAAGTGTGCAACTGTTACCCAGGAAGAGTATATTTGGGGTAGGATTATCAAAGGCGTTAAGCAATATTCTAATTTTGAAGACACTGAAGGCATTAGCAATGTTAAGTCCAGCTTCACTGAGAACAGAATTAAATCATTGCAAAAAAGCTTCTGTGGATGCTACCTTACTTTTCCTATTTGAGAGTGAACTCTCACCCTTTGCTAACAGGGGTTTTGGAGGTTTTTTTCGTTAATTTTTTTACATAGAGGCAACCCTTCAGTGTACCACTGCCTCCTTATGAGTGCAGTTTGAATGGTTGAATAGGTTATGCAGCTGGTCCTACCAGCAACCAAATAAATATCACAGGAAAAACATTTCTTGTTTTCACAAAACCTTAAAAGAAAGTTTAGTGTGTGAATTCAAGGAGGTTCCTCAAGATTTGTAACCATTCTAAAAAAGATTAAAAAATTATCCACGGAATTGCTACAAAAAGCTGGTAGCAAACCTCTCCAGGTTTACTCACAAGCTTTCTAGTACTCAGTGTTTCTCTCTGGGCCAAAAATTCTCTCAGGACGAACTCTCCTTCCCATGGCTTTTGCCTCTTCTGCTCTCATTCAAGCCAGAAAAACAGAAAGCTGTAGGAAATAATCAAGTAATATAACCCTAAACCATAATTAGAGTTGAGGCCAAAGCCACACCTTTACTCATGTGTAGAGGCTGCTGTAAGCAAGAAGGTTAATAAGATTTCGTTTCGTAAAATAAAGATTGGCAAGGAAAGGTCAGAGCTGTGGTGTGACAGTGCTGGTGAGATGCTAAATAAATACCTGAAAAAGAACCTTCCTTTGTTGCTGGTGCCTTTACAGCTCAGTTAATTCCCACAGTTTTGAGGAAGTACGGATTAACAAGGCAAGAATTGCCAGAAAGCAATCGCTTTTATAGGGGATGGCACCACGGCCCTCCTCATGGGATCAGTATCTCGGTTTCAGGTTTTCAGGGGCCATAAGTCTACAAGTGTCTAGAGAGGATTTGAATCCACACACAATCTTTGTCTGAGGCTCATAGGGGGCAATCTGCCCACTCAAATATTCTTGGCTTAAAAGCCACAATGCTAAAAAAAAAAAAATCAACTGGAGCAGCACAGCAATTCAAAGTAGAAAAGGTAGGTACACAAGGTTCCTAAAGAGTTAGTCAAGAACCCTTCATAACACTGAAGTGTGATTAAGACAGCAAATAATAAATGTTTCCCAGAAGAATAAACTATGACAGAAGGGTATCTTTTCTCCCTGGAGCTCAGATTGCTGTCTAAGGGATGCATTTTTCCAACTGTTGTGAATTTGGCAGGGGATAAAAACCTTTTGTAGGAGAACTTGTTCTACAGAAATTTAGCTTCTGGAGGGCACAGTGGTGGGGATGGGACTCCTAAGGGGCAGAGTATCTTCAACGGGAAGCGGTTCCTGAAGAGTCTTCCAGCCAGTCTCATAACTCTCTTAGAAAACACTACTTAACCCAAAAGAATCCTTGAAAGAACAAAGCTTGTTTTGTAGTTCTTTAACAGAGCCCAAAGAGACCTTGATATTAAAAGCAAATTTTTAAAACCTCATATGTACATATTTATAAATCAAGGGACAATTCTTCTTTTTCACTGCCAAACTTTCATTATGTTTGTAATGAAATATACATGTGAACAGGACCTATACCCTAGCATTGGTCACTTCTCCTTACTATTTACTTTTGCAGTGTCATGGGCACATGAAATGGGCTTTCCTGACATAGTTGGGAAGAGTAACTCAGCTATGGCAATAGTTAAATCCATTTTTCTGGCTGTGGTTCACATAAAGACAGCATAAATAATGATGTCAGTGCTTTTCACCTTAAATCCCAGCACATACAGGGAATAACAACCTCTATATGGAAGGGCCAAGGTGTTCTTTTGACATCATAAGGCTCAGCAGCGATGGTCCCATACCAAGTAGACCAGTGAGATGGTAGTGCCTGTCAGAACCTTCTCCTGGGTCCTTTTCTCTCATTCACCCTGTGAGAAAGTGAAATTCTCTGTTCAAACTTGTGATAACATGACTGACACCACTCTCCTACCCCCATCCTGACCAAGACTGATTTCTCCTCAACTTGTTTAGAACGAGACTAGGGCCACCTGTGCATGAGCTGTCAGGAAACTGGTGCTTTCATTTAAACAGCAGGCAGCTATCAAAACAGCAATAAGAGAGGCTATCAGGCTTAATAATGGCATGCATTAAAAGTAAAATAACTCTCTGAGGTCCAGTAATGTTGCTTTTACCATTTGTCAGGTGTATAATCACTCTGGAGAATAAGAATAGTGAGGTCTTTGTAAAATCATGAATCAACATTCCCAACAATTCAACTGCTGTGAGTAGGTCAGGTCAATACCCTCACGTCTCAAAAAACTACTTAAGCCCTCCTGTCTCCTGAGACCATTACATCAATGGATACCTCCACTACTACTGAAAATGACAACTTGCAATGTAATACCAGGAGATCCTCTTTAATAGCTCCTCTATATTAACAGCTGTTGGGCTCTACTCTGGCTGTTTGTCCTTGTTTCCAAAACCATGCCATATATAATCCTCTGGTGTTATGTGAGAAAAGCTTTTATCGTTTTCAGAAGGATCTTTTTTCTTTTAAAACATACATAATGGAACGAAGCAGATAATTCTTAAGGAAAAACAATCAGAGCAGGAATCTTAAAATGGTTAAATAGGTTGTTTCCCAGAAATTAAGATAATTTGGTTAATACTCAAAACTATGCACTTTTCATTCCCTGAGATTTGTTTTCAGCATTACCATCTTTATATCAGATAAAATCCTGAATCTAGTTTATGGAAAAATCTAGTTGATTTCAGTAGACCTAGATTTTACCTACACAGTTTATACAGTGATTCGTGTTCCCATACCTTATAGTGCCATGTTCTTTTGTTGTACTTGCCATTTCCCATCCCAGAAAAGATGACTCCACTTTTCTCTGCATTAAACCTTCCTTTATGACTTTTACATATGTTGTTAAAATGCAACAACGAGTGTTGGCAATGACTAAAATGTTACTGCCTCAAATTATTTCCACAAGAGACAGTGGGGAAAGAAAAATAGAACCAAGTTTTTTGGAGTATTATTTTTTCTTTAAATAGTGTCACATTCCAATAACTCAAGCACTACTCTGAATGTCTGTGATACCTCTCTGGCCACAAGACAAGTACACTATAGTTAGTCCTGAAGCCTATATGCAGTGACTACCCCCCTGGCTTTGTCTGGGCAGAAAGTCCAGAACCTGACTGTTGCCTGATCATTTTTCTACCAGTGAGGGACAGTATGGACTTGGTCCTTCCTCTAGTAAACTCACAGTTTGCATGAAAACTCCGAGTCTTTAGTTGTCTTTGAGCCTTTTACCAAGGTTTAAGTTTTGTTTGGATTTGGCTGGTGTGTGGAACAGATTCAAAGTGATAAATGCACCACCTGCTTTCTGACATACCTCTCAGACTGCTGTAAAAGCAAGAAGGACAAGCTGTATTGAGTTTTCTTTGTTGTGATGTTTACTACCATTTGGACACCTTGTCTTATGATTTAGACCAGAAGAGGGAAGTATAAGGATGGATGATGGTACTTCCAGTGATTCTACTTCTTTGCTAGTAATTTAACAGGATAATTCTTAGTTTATATCTGGATGATGAAAAGATAAAATTGCATTGGAAATATCTTAGACCATGAAAAAGAGGGCTTCTTCCAAATCCAGTTTCTTTCAATACTAAATATTGAAAGTTTCCTTGTACGAATATAATTTTAATGCTGTCAAGAATGGAAATACAATTTTACTAGAAGTTCACTGCATGAAAAATCTCTCTGCCTAGTTCAGCAAGGCACAGTTAAGAAGAAAATACATGAGAATGGAGCTTGACTGATATGTCTTTAATGTATTTATGCTCATAACAACTTTGTTCTCTTTCTGACCTCTTGTTTCAGTTATTTATTTCTGATGTTAAAAGTTCAGGCGGCAAATGCTCCTTATGAGTCGTAATCAGTTTTCTGAATGGCGAAAGAGAACAATAAGATTTTGTAGCAACTGAGATGCATCTTAGCCCTTGCTGGTGAAAAATGTAAGCTACAGAATGTCCTTTTTATCTTTTAGCAAGGGTCCATTATTTCTGTATATCTCTTTTCTGTGCCTTATGAAAAGGTTTGTACAGTAAAGAATGACTGACTATGTAGTAGTTCTTTCTTCTCTTGCCAAGCTCTTTTTAGCTTTGGCAGCATTTCTATTTTCCCTGTCATCATCTAATGTCTATTTATTTTACATTGCTACAAAGCCAGTGCAATTCCCCCATAAATCCCAGGTTGTGAAGATGAAGAAACATTTAGATTCTTTTTATTAAAATTCTCCAGTGTCTTCTTTATGATTCCTACCATCTAATTAGGTTTGGAAAGGTCATCAGTTTGAGAAAACCCTTGGAAAAGAATCAATTGAATTAAGAGATCAGAGGTTGCCAAATGCCTTGCATTTCTGAGCTCTGAAATACCTGATCAATCTTGGTTGTCATGGGTGCCACAAGAATAGCTGTCACTAATTGTTGATCTAACTAACCTCATAACCTCACTCCCTTTCTTTCACCTCCGCCCTCCTGTCCTCCCTGGCTCTCATGTGCACGCAAACATATGTGTGTGCTCACACACACACACACACACACGATTAAATTCTGGGGAAAGAGAATACATATTACTTTTACTTTGCATGTTATTTGAACAACCCAACATCCTCAACAGCCGCCTAAAAAGAACGTGGCAATAATGACAGTGGGAAGCTCTATTGACTTAATGCAGTTATCAACAAGAAGTTGTGAACATTAAATGGTATCAGGCTGAGATAATGTAGAAGTATTTTATGGTCATCAGAGAAATGCCCAATTTTTTTTTCCATTTTGTAGTCAATTACAAATACTACAAGTTCTAAATTATTACCCTCCTAGTGTGGGGAGAGAGAAAGTCTTCTTCTGGATCATATTACTTCTCACAGTACAATAACATATCCCTCATATCCCACAGGTGTAAGTCTTGGCTTCAATTATAAGAAAATTTAGAAGCAGACAGGCTCAGAGTATGCTCTTGTGTTTTCTAAGCTTGCAGGGTGTAGACACTGTTTCACAGCTACTTGGGTACTAATGAGCTCAGTGTTAATGTGCTGCTGCACTGAAGTTGGAGTTGCCAATTAAGAGGCAGATTTCAAAGACAGGATGCAATAAAAGTGTGAGATTAGATGTGTTGCATTGAAATAAGCAGCAGAAAAAATGCATCACTTTGGAGTGTTTTGAAGTCAAGGTCTTCCCCAGAAGTAATCTCATCATCTACAGTACTGCAGGGAGGGGTGATATAGACTTATTCCACTGTCTCATGCACAGCAGAGAGTTGCACAAAAATCAGCAAATCTGGTCTGCTAAAAATTATGAGTTGTACACCTACTGTGAACACAAATTTCCAACTCACCGTCTGAAGAGATTGTGATGGGGATGAATTTGATATTTTTCAAGATTTCACTTTTTAATGTGTAAAGAGTGAAATGGTGGTTTGTTGTCCCCTACTTTTATTTGTTCCCTCTCAGTTTTGAGTTCCTAACTATGAGGTAACTTATTACATCACCACAAAATGATCATGATATGCACAGAAAAGTGTAAGGTTAACAATTTTATTTTTGCAGTTTTAATCCTGGAATCCCTAGAGGGCATGGAGGTTTTCCATTTAACAGCCGTTGTCCTCCTATTGTGCATCTTGAGCCATGAAATTAAATTCTGTTGAAATATAAGGCTTATATGTCTCACATTACATTTCAGGATTAAATACAATGCAAACAGGGCCAAAAATATGAAATATCTGAGCTTTTAATTTTTTTGCTACATCTTCTGAACCACAAAAACAATGTTGAACTCCTCATGCCCTCCTGGTACTAATGCATCACAAAGGAGGACATTAATAACTCATGAGTTCACTCAAGAAGAGGTTAGGAAGATGTCTTTTAATAAAACTGTATTTTATGAATAATTAATTAAAACATGTAAAGACAGTAATTCATAATTCTGTATTTTGAATCTACATATTTTAAAGAAATATGTTGCACACAAGAAGGTGCCTAAGTGATTCAGCACTCCACGAGATGAAATTTTCACCAGTTACAGCGAGAGAATTATATTTGGCCTTTCCATATACTGACAGAATATCTCTGAAGCAGTGAACTTGGACCAAACACAAGCGTGTGTGCATGGGCACACCTCACCCCCAAATACCCCTTGTGGAAAGCTGATGGGGAGTTGCATGTGAGAACATGAGCTCTGGTTTTTGTCTTTTGCCTTCCTGCTCTCACTTGAGATTTTCCTTTGCGTTATGTCTGGCACCAGTTTAACATACACCTTACCTTTGAAAAAACAATAACCGATCTTATCTTTCACATTCTGCTAACTTTTAGCAACCAACATCAAATGGATCAGACACTGTGCTCTTCATAAAATAGGAGGAAAAGTTACCACATGTTCAGATTATCTCTTGACAGAGAAGTCTTAAATAGGTCTTTCATGATACAAATGCAATGGCCAGTCATACATTTTCAGGCCCTGTGAAGACTGGCCTGTGCTCTTGCTTACTAGATGGAGCAATGACTAGAAACTCTTGGGAATAAAAACAAAACTGTATTTCTGAACTTTCTGCCTTTCTAACAATTAAAGAACTAGGGAAAAAGCAATCAAATTTACGAGGCCTGAAAAAAATATTAAATATTATCTACCTCATAAAATGAACTTTTAAACCTGAAGTCGTATTTCTTCAAGCCTAATATTTAGTTTATCTTTGATCATTATAAATTATCCTCTGTAAAGAGCAGTGGGTTGGGAAAGTAGTTGGCAGTGTGTACCATTGGAGTTCATTCTGCTTTATTTATTGAAAAATGCTAAAAAGTAAAACACTAAAGTACTTCACATTAAAATAGTATGAACCCACCAAGATAACTGCTTGTAACTGTCTGTGTAAAATTATGGTCACAGTAACCACCTCTGGCTCCAGAATAAACTTTCCATCTACATAAGAGCCAAATGCATTTGCTTATTCAGATTTTCACTTGAATGATTATTTCCCCCCCCCTTTTTTTTTTCATATACATGAAGACATTTAAAGGAAAAGGATGGAAAAAGGCATCAAATACCTGTCACTTTAGGAGATGAAGGATCACAACAAAGGAGAATCCAGACAAGTTTCACCGAACAGTTAATTTCTCTTCTTCATTGACACCAGTAGCATATGAATACACACATAATTACACAGGGCAGATTAATTCCCAAGAGAAATTTCATTCCTTACAGAAGATTGCTTTCCATTGCCAAGACCTCAGTCCTCCAATGAAGGGATCATAATAACTAAATATCAGTATGCATTCCTCCTGCATCACGTTTTACACCACCAGGTTTGCAGTGTTGTCCTGGCTTGCTGGCACTATTCACTGGAGGTAAAATTCTCATTTTTTAGTATTTAACTACCTTTCAGTATAATACTATTGTTGCTTATAATATTAAATGACTCACAAGTAAATAGCTACTTACTGTATATCCAGAGCAAAGCTCTTGCATTTTGACCGTCACAATGATTTTCATCCTTACCAGAAAACATAGTTTGGAAAACTGCAAATTTTTGAATTTCTGGCCATTTTACTCTAGGAACACAGCCATGCCTTAGGCTGGGGTGCTGTTACCTCCAGACTTCAGCAAATTTCCAGAGTCTGAAGGTGCTGGCCCTTGAAGGCTGACTTGCAGCAGAGAGCCTGCTTATTCACTCATACATAGCAGTGCGCAGGGTGCAATGGGGAAGCTCTGGGAATCTGGGAGCTGCTGCTCTGCCAGGAAAAGGTGGATTCATGAAAGAAGGGGCTTCCATGGCTTATGGCAATTTGGAAAGAGTTGGGTTCTGCTGCTATCATGGAAGCAAGGTGGCTTTAGGGGCTGATCTTGTTTTCTTGCATCTCACCTTTCTTTCCTGCTCTTGTGAGGCAGTAGCTTCCATCACCTTCAGAAGTACAGCTGTTTTTTCCATCTCACTTCATGCTCTTGCCAGACCTTCCAAGCTATACAGCTGGCAGTGGGTAGCACTGAAGGGTGCCTAAAATCCTTGTTTGAGACAGGACATAGTTCTGGGGAGACACACCTACTCTTGCATCCCGCATTTATTTTGGTAGCTACTGAGAGAATTACCTGGGTGGCCTCACATTAGTATTTAGGTTCATTTTATTGGTTTACTTGTCCATTCCCAAAGCTTTGCAGCTGGTCTTCAAATTTTTGGAAATACTGTTATAAATATTAGAATTAATTGAGTCTACAGGACCTTGCAGCATTTTCACTGTAATATCATTTATTTCTGAATCCCTCATCTCTTTGCTTGTTTATTTGGTCAGCCCTCACTGAAGGGAACTCCCCAGGATCTGAGGGGACCTATGCATTGATGCTCTGAAGAACCTTTCCAGAATCATTAGGGTTCATCAATTGCAGCTACTTTTGGATCCTTTATGTGAAAGCCTTTAAACCAGGCTTCATTTTGAGCTGGATTGGGTGTTTTTGGAGAATATGTGTCCAAGTTGTGGTGAGAAGAACAAGCATTTCTGACAGCCATTACATCCGACCCATTGAGAAGCTCTTTTCTTGCAAACCTTTGCAAATCTCCAAGCTGACACAGGAGACTTCTTGCATTAAAGCCTTACAGAGTTTAAGCATAGAATTCTCTATTTGCAAAGAGCTAGGGCAGACATTATTTGGATTTCATTAGAAACTCATCAGACATGCTGGATCTGAAATCACTGCTGCCCATGGCCAGCTGGAAAATACCTACTTGCTGCAAGGAAACTTTAGCCCACTAATTATCCTAAAAAATTCATGTAGGAACTTTCTTGACCCATTTTTTCCCTGTTCCTTTTTTTCCCCTTGAAGACATGGATCAATTACTTTCTTAGAAAAATGTCATCTTTTGGGATGATTTCAAATGTCAAATTTCAAAGATTTCAATGTCATCTTTTGGGAGGTTTAATCATCACAAAAAGTACAGTGCTAAGTCATGTAGCATAGCTGCCTCAGATTAGCAATAAATACTGTTCTGAGAGCCTTTATGACATGAAGAAACATATGAATTTTGAAAAAAAAATTACCCAAGAGGTAAAAAAATTATTCCTCGTTTTAAAATCTGAATGAGTCAAACTTTAAGAATATGAAATATTCAGTTTAGCTATATTATTCATTATTTCTCATTTTCACATGCATCTGTACTTTTGGTTTCCAGCTAGGACAGAAACCAAGGGAAGCCAAAATACCTAGACATGAACAGATAAAAGCCAAAATTCTGAGACTGGAACAGACAAAGGCCAAACTATTAGCCAGAAACAGGAAGTACTGGATATCTCACAAGACATCCTCCATATTCTGTGACGTCTCCAGCCAGGGGTGTTGACTGAATAGGTTCAAATTGTTTGGATAAACTTTCAGTAACTATCTAAATCTTTAGGTATTTAACTGAAGCAAATTTACTGTCTGAGTCTCTCACAATTTACCTGTCACCTGAATAAATGACCATTTCTCAGATATTAAGGCAAACTTGGACTGGGGAAAAAACCAGCTAAGATATTTGTCCTAGTTAGGACAACTGAGACCAGTTCATCACTGGATGGGTGTAACCCAAAACTGTGTATTCTATAGCCTTCCATGCCATTTCCCAGAAACTGTTATCAGTGAACCATTTACACTATCTGCACATAGAGCCTGACTCCTCAGGCTATAAACTAGTTGCTAAGAGGCCTGCGAGATAGGAGTTGCTCTTGTCCTCACACCCATTAAGGAACCCCCCCGCCCTGAGGGAGGTACTGAGCATTCCTGCCTGAACTGGAGGATATATAATCTTGGAGTCTTGGGACCTTTTTAACCACTCGTGGGATCCAGAGGAAGACTGCAGACCACTGCTCTCAACCAGACTGCAGACCACCACTCTCGGCTGGACTACAATCACCACTTTTCAACCAGACTGCAACCATCACTCTCGACCGGACTGCAATCACCACTGTTGACCAGACTGCAACAGATCTCTCACCAGCAGGTTTTCCCCTCTCCTTTTCCTTTGGACTCAGGGGGCCCAAAGAACACCACTCTGTTCATGCCCCAGGGTGCTGGGTTATATATTTGGGTTTTGTGGGTTAAAACCAATTTTTTGTCCGTATAATCGTACCTACTGTATTATTTTATTAAATTGTTACTCTGACTTATAATCTCTCTTTTGAGTTGAGTTCATTTCCCCTGCTGGTTTACCTTTAAACCAGCACAATATTAAAGAATGGTTTAATAGTGGATGCTTTCTGTGTGCTTTCAGGGGTATCAGGGAAACAGATTCTTCCAAATAGCAATTAATTCAGTAATCATTGTAATTGGTTGTATGCTTACTGTTTGGAAGTTCTTTTCTTTAGTTTGAAGGCTTTTGACCAGGAAGAAGAAACAACAAGAATTAAGAGAGGACCAGTTCACCAGACAAGAATAGCCAAAGGGTTGATGTGCTTCCTCCTGCTGTTGCTGTTGTTCACCTCTGTATATCTGACCAGTGGATAGATCAGCACAACACACCACGGTATGGCATATACTTGCTTAGTGTTCTTTATTTGCTGTCTGTACAGAAAGTAATATTGTTTAGAATCAACAAATTGGATCCCTGTCTGGTATGTGATTATTTGGGTGTCTATTACTACTACTACTACTATTACTACTATTATATTTGGAAACACCTGTTTTGTAAAGAGAAGCCTTACTCCATTCCTGCACATTGAGGTGTTCCAGTACTTGAAGGGGGCTTATAAAAAAGAAGGAAAGCAATTTTTTATCCAGGCAGATAGCGATAGGACAAGAGGGACAGTTTTAAACTGAAAGAGGAGACATTTAGATTAGACATTAAGAAGAAATTCTCTACTGTGAGGGTCGTGAGGCACTGGAATAGGTTACCCAGAGAAACTGTGGATGCCCCAGCTCTGGAAGTGTTCAACACCAGGTTGGTTGGGACTCTTAGCAACATGACCTCATGGGTGGCATCCCTGCCTATAGCAGGGAGGGCAGAACTAGATGATCTTTAAGGTCCATTCCAACCTAGGACTTCTATGATTTTCTGATTCTATGATTATTCTCTAATTCAGATGACACCTCTCCCTTAGTATGAAATGGGCATAATGTAAATACTTCTACCGTTGTGAAAATGATCTTAAGAGAAGAAATTACACTGGGAAAATTAAGTTTTAATTATGCTGAGTTTCTGGTGATTTAAATATATTCAATGCATATGGAGAGAATCATACTTTGAAATTCACTTTTCCAATAGCTCTCCCACCAGAAAATACTGCTTCTTGTTTCTGTATTCTGATAGAATACAGGAATGTTACAACCTTTACTTAACTTACCATCCATCAACGCTTTCTTTTTCCACTCTTTGAAAGTTTTATTGTAATGAAATGTAGTAAATGTCATTATAATGGGCCAATGTTGATAAGATGACCATTTATTGAAAAAGAGTTTGAAAAACCTCAGCTTCTCCAGTAAATTAAAATCTTTAGATAACATACCACTTAAAATGACAAAAATAAACATACCGCAATCTCTGTAGTAACAATATGATCAGCTTGAGAACATGTTTGGAACTGAGATGGGGGTAAGAGGGCAAAGGAAACAGCTGGTGGAGTGATTTTCCTTAAAAACATTTACGCTGTTTCTGCTAGAAAACTAAATTATTTCCTTGGTGTGTCCATGATTCACAAGCAGGAGATGGTAAAGGAACCCTTTGATTTCAGTCAGGTTTGCACCAAATCTTATTTACAGGTTAGTCATTTGTCATGCTGAAGTTTCATGAGATGAAATAAACACATTGTGGTTTTGAACTTGGAAAATCTCAGAGTGATTGCAAAGACTTCGTAACAAGACAAGCACTACAAATAAGCCATACAAATTGATTACTGAGAAGCACCAGTTGAAGTACTCTGCTTTGTATAGCCTAGGAGAAGAGGCTGAATAGAATACTTATTTTGTAAGGGTAGGTTGGAGGCAGGGACAACACAATTAAAAATATTTGAATACAGAATAGCCTACCATAAAGAGAATACGAACTGAAACTTTTACATATTGAAAGTGCAAAATAATGTACTTATAGTATAGCAACAGAGATGCTTGCATAAATGTTATGAAAAGGCTTTTCGGTATGAGGACAGACCAGATAAGTAACAGACTGCTTGTTGACACTCGCAGTTACTGAAGATTTTTGAAAATAGTCCAGACAAAGATTTCTCAGAAATGATGAGCATAGCTGACTGTCTTTTCTGGTGGCACACGCATTCTTCTGTAAGAATACTCTTTGTTCACTGTGAAGAGATATAGATCAAGAACAGTCTAACTGTGTTCCGAGTGTTAATTCTCAGGTCACAATTATAAAACTTGAATCAAACCAAGAGCTGACAGTTTGATAAGACTGTTGGTGGTCAACTGTCAATTAGGAGCCTGCAGTTAAGCACGCAAGGTAGATCTTGGGTGATCTATTCAGGAGGAATGTCTCCTCCATCACTCTGAAACTGGCTAGTTTCCGGAAGCAAGTTTCTCTTCCTTCACTTTCTTAACCTCTCCTTTTAATTCTGAAGGATTGCTTTACCCAAGCAAATGACCTTTCATAGTCCTAGGAACTTCTGGCCTTCATGATGATTTGTGGTGTTGCATTTTCTAGGAGGAAATGCTCATAATATAAAGGAAATATTTCCTTATATAATTTTACATTTGCCTCTTTTCAATCAAGTTCATTACTGGATCAGGTCACCCATGGCTCCCTTTTAGTGTTAGAGAAAGAGTTAAAAAGAAGTCCTAGGTCAGTCTCTAAATTCATGATTCTGTACTTTTCCATTTTATATTTCTTTGACATTTCAGCTGGATTGTTTTATTCTTGTTCATAAGCAGACAAAACCATTTTCACATTTCTGTAGAATAAATGGAAGTCCAGTCAATCTGTCCAGTGAAATGCTTTGAAGTGAGGTATGTGGCTATTCCTGCTGTATGCTCCTAATTCCTGACCTAGGAAGCCTGCTAGGGGGTCTGTCAGGGGACTGAACCTGCAAACTGTAGCAGTATGGCCAAAAGTAGCAAACTAATTTCAGTAATGAAATTAGTGATGTGATTGATACAGCTAATATAGAAGCCAAGAAAACATTCATCTGAAACCGTGAGGTTATATTGATTTACAGACCATGATGATACAGAAAATGTAATAGAAATCCACACTGTAAAATAAAAATGATCTTATTTGCTTTAACATTAGGAAAGTTTTCAGTCTGCAGTTCAATGTAGCTATGAATTAAATAATTGATCTGAATTTTAGGATTAAGTCTTCATCAGGTTCCCCTCTACAGCAGTACTTTACGAGACATGTGAAACTGGTAAGTTTCAGGGGAAGAATCTAAATACACATAAATGTAAATTGAATTAAGAAAACACAGTATTGATTTCAGATCCTCAGGCAAGAATATGGAAGTAACTACAGTCTGTTTTTTCAAGTTATCAGGACTATCATCTTCTGACTTACAGAAGTCTCTGCCTTGTTGTAAATTTAAAAGACAAATATGTATTTTTGAGATGTGATGGACTCACACCATCTACAAATATATAAATATAATTCACCTTATTGCACATATAGAGTTCAACACTGTACTGGGATTTGAGCATTGAGCTAAATACGGAATCATAACAAAATATGCACACTTGAGGAAACTTTTCTCCAAATCCAGATGCAGAATTTAGTCAGACCCTTTTGGCCTTCGCATTTGTTGAACAAAAACAAACCAGAAAAAAACCCAAAAAACTACCTTTGTTTATTTATTTGTATGAAAAATGTAACATTACTTTGAAATAACACTATTGCAGTAAAAATTTGATGGTAAACTGTGTTTCTGTTTGCAGTCAGAAAATATGGTTCCATTTTATTTGTTTTTTACAGTGGCCTCTCATGCTAAGTCTCCATGTGATCATGACATTTCCTCCCCAATGAGAAAGAGACCAGAAATCCAAGCGATCACACAGAGAATTTGTGTGTCTTGGCAGCTGTGATCCCTACGTTAATACATGTTTTGCTCACGCCAAGGTCCAATTTGCTGAGATGTGTGCAATTTGCACTGTGGGCCTGAGCCACACTGGGACTCTTCGAAGAACTCCTAAGTGAATCCTTAATCATGGTGTGTCCACTGGAAAAAAAACAGACTGTGCACCTAGAAAATTCAGTTTCGACTGCCAGATAGCTAACTTCCCACAGCTCCTTCTGCTCTCCAAAAATCAGCAGTGACTTTGAACATCTGACAGCATTTTAAATAGTACATCTGGAGAAGCAAAAACACCACAAAACATCTGTTTTTGTTGTTGAACAAAAATAAACAGCACAGAGCTGAAAGCTGAGCAGAGAAAAGCTTTTCGGATACAGTTAACATTTTGTTTATTGCACAACCCCGTTCATACGAACCGATCTCGTGCTGGTGGGTGGATCAGAGTGCTGTTGTTACGTGCTGGAAAGGCACGGCTATCGCTGAGGGGGCCGTGCCAGTTCTTAGGGATAAATTCATGGAGAGGCAAGAGCGAGATCTGGGGAGGCACAGCAGTCGTGAGCATTTTGGCACCCACGTGATTGCTGCGCACGATACAGCAAATCCAGGGAAGGCTTGCCTGGACTCATCCGAACTGCAAACCAAAGAAAGGCAGACAAGGGGCACCAGAGGCAGCAGGGTGGCTGCAGGGCTCCTATCCCGGATGGCATATGGTGAAAGATGAAGACAAGAATGGCTCCAGCATCTGGGCGTTCATGTCATATCTTGAACTCTAGAGGAGTATTTCCATCCACTAACCCTTCCACCTCAGCTTCAGTTTCATAAACACACCAAGTTTTAAAGGAAAGATTGAAAGATATGCTGTAATATCCCTTGTGACATCTTACTTTGGGTGTAGAAGATTCCCTGGAAATTTTCAGCACAAGTTGCAGTTTCTGGAGAGATCCCAACTGACGTCCTACCACACCCAAAAAGACATCCTCAAAACTGTGCTCTTCAGATGCTGATGCTGATCTTGTCACTTATCCTAACTTCAATCAAACAAGAATCATTACTGACCTCAAAGTTGTTATTCTAGACTTTAAGCATTGTGCTTCAGTTCTGTGTGAAATTCAATATTTCCCAATTATTCACATAAAGGGTACTTTAGGGATGTAATAAATGAACTGCCTAGACACAATCCTGAGTAATATGTTTTAGAGGACTCTGCTTGAGCAGGGATGTTGGACTAGATGAACTCCAGTGGCCCTTCCAATCTTAACCATTCTGTTACTCTATGATGATTTTAACTGTGCTGGAAATAACTTCATAGAAATCAACTTGATTTTTCATTCATAATTGCTCTAAAATGTCTTCATTTATAATAAAATTGATTGTATTCACCAACTCAGGGCTCTTGTCAGTCCAGAATGAGACTTAATTACATTTGAACTGAAAGGAAGATACTAATTATTGAGTGAGAATTACATGAAAATAGGAGGCCCATTAATTACTGATACACTCTGCCTTGAAGATACTGGATTTGTGGGTTCCTTTTTCTTTTCTTCTTTGAACAGATCTGTACCAATTGTCTACAGGACCCTAGGAAGCTTGGAAAATACAATGTTCATTGTAAAACACTGTCAGAAGAACAGATTCCAAAAAAATTCTGCCCTTATTTCATTGGACCATCTAACAAATGAGTCAAGATTAGGTTTTTTATCATTTATTTTAGATCACTGGAAGCAGTCATAGGGTTTACTTCAGTAATCTAACTATAACACTGGACTGGAAGTGGTAGAAGGTGTTTTTGTTTTGAATTCAGAAGAGTTGTTTTAGATTGTGTATTTGCCACTTGTAAAAAATCTGGCTGGACAGTTGAAATTTTGAAAATGCTTCTGAAAAATGTTTGCCAATTCTTGTGTGTTTTGTCTCTTTTTCCTTTATTAAAAATTCTTTTTTTTTCCTCTCTATTTTCCCGGTATTTGGTCTGGTATTTGAATTAGATTGTTTCAAAGTACAGCAAAAATTTTGATTTTGAAAGTCATGGGGCATTTTGAAAAGTTTCTGAAAAGGTTTTGCACCTCAACTTTTTTTCATATCAGATAATTCATCAAACCTGACTCTTTCAGCTCAAATTTTGGCAACTTGAAAATTATTTTTAGTGAAAAAAATTTCTTTAACATTAGATGTGGTGCAGAAAAATCAGTATTTTTCACTGAAAATACTGCTGACAATACAGACTGGAAAGGTTGTTTCTTGCAGTGTCCAAGGAAATAGATTGAGAAAAATGAGAGCTGTGCTTATTGGGAAAAAATGAAGTCAACTAAGAAGAGGCTACAAAGCAATAGAATCAGTCCAATTGTACAACAGATGTTCTTCAATGTCTTCACCTGCTGCTGTACACAACACCTAAATCACCTGAACGAGAGATACAGAGAGAAATCACATTGACAACAATTGAGTACTTGAACAAAAGTGGAAAATTAACTAAAAAAATAGAGGGCTCTCAGGCAAGACAAGAGTACAAAGATCATTGGCATAAAACAGCAGACTAAGACACAGGAAGCATGCAGGAAACCCTGCTTTCGCTGTGACAACAAAAGGGTGGCTTGATTTATCTGTATCTTCTCAGCCATTTCTTGCTTTATATTACTGGTAGTATGGATGGCATAAGGCTGCAGCAGTGCAAGTCCAGGCTGTGCAGTGCTTTTCACATGACGCATTTAACGTTTCTTTTGTCAAGTTCTCAGGTAGATAAAAGTCACCCTTTAAAAAATGCCTCAGGCAGCATTAACGTTACTGTAAGAGCAGAGGCAACAACAGCATGAGGTTAGGCCTCTGTGAATACATGATGGCCACATCTCTCCCTGAAAAAGCAACTCTTGCAGAGGGATGAGGTGAGCAGCAGGGCATGCTGATACCTTACACGGGTGCTTTAACATCTCATAGCTCCCACCAATCCATCCTATCCATCCCATGAACACAGTAGTCATCACAATGGGATAACAGAAAATGTGATATTTGTCCATATTTCACCTTCTTCACTGGACTGCAACCTGAAAGGACTGGGGCCATACCTACATCGCATTCACGTGCTTCCTACTCTCTAGGAGTGACCTTGCACCAATAGGGGAATAGTATAAGAGCTGATCATCAAATAAACCGAATCCTTTTTTTTATTATTATCAGTGACTTTGACACAAGGGATATTTGTCATTAAAGAAAATAGATTAGTTAGAATCTAAACATAATGTTGCTCTTTTGGTTATTGTCTTGATCGAGTTTAGTTTTCATGTCCAATTACCGTAATGGGTCTTCATCTCTGTGCAATGCTGTAGGTCACATTTTTTATGGTTCTACTTAACATTACAGTTGCTTTCAATGGGAGTTAAGAGAAGGATATACTCTTCCTGACTATTCAGGTGCTCTGTTGAACAATGGTCCCAGCTCATTCCAATGCGGCCTGATGACAGAGCACCTACTCTGCATGTCAGGGCAGTAACACTGAGTGCTGAGGTCCATTCCCCTGCTAACACACCCTTTGCAATATCAACATTCCCCTATAGCCAGATGAACTGTGCATCCATCTAAGAGTCTGGAAAGATGAACTTAATTGTGAATGTGGGATCAGCGTTACTCAAGGAACCAGGTTGTAGGGTTGACCTGCAGCTGGCAGGGAGATGCACAGAATCAACAAGATATTGTGTTATTTCATTTGTGCAGGTGGCAGCTTTTGAAGCAAAGAATGTGGTAAAAAAAGAAGTGACTGAGGTGACACAGAACCTGGGAGAATTATGTGTCTAAGTGATCGTGAGATAGTTTTTATAGCTTAGTTCAGTCTTGGATGGGTCACAGCTTCTACAAGCTGCTGATTCAGAATAGAAGATGGCTGATCTTTTTCTCCAGCAAAGTAAATAAATACAGCTTTAGAAATGTAGGGGGAAAAAAGCTCCCTTCTGCTTTCCAGCGCTTCTGCGGGGTTCCTGGGGTTATGGGGATGTTAATTCAAATGACTGAGAAAACATGATCCAGTTCACTGATAGGTTTTAAAAACAGAAGTTTTTAATGCAATGGAAACAAAGGCTGACATGAAAGATTCAAAATAGAACAGCTACTTCTTAAATCAGTATAAATTGTCTGTGTGTCATGGCAGTGAACATGTTTCTTTTTTTTTTTTTCTTTCAGGAACTACGTAACCACAGAGTTCCTGTTTACTGTATTTCTTAAGGATAAAGTTTTCTGCGGTAAGAGACACCTAAGACCATTAGGCACACACACTACAGATCTAAAGAAAGTCTATTTACCAGAGCTTCCAGGAAAAATATTGACAGGGCAGTAAAAATACTTTCCTTGATTACTCAGGCTCATATTTTAAACCTAAAATTACAGGAACTTTTCTCTTTTACCAATTTATTTTTAGCATCTTTATTTTTTTCTTTTCTTTTTCTTATTTTTTTTTTTTACTTACCTTCCAAAGTATGGCAAGTTTCCATTGATTTTGCAAACCAGGGTCAAATTTGGTAAATGCTTCTAATATTCCTCATCCCTTTTTTCAATATTTTTACTAAGTTAGTAGGAAATGATCAATAGAACGTAAATTTACCTTTCTTCAGTAACTGGCAGATAAAGCTGCAGCGTATTTCAAAGAATAGGGCCTCTCCTTCAATCTATTTTTTAATAACATACCGGTAGTGATATCTATGTAATGAAACTAAGCTGTCTACATATTTATGTAGTGCATATTACAGCAAAATCTGAACACCAAGCAAACTTTGATGAATTATCCTGGAAATTCTTTGGGAAGAAAAATATTTCCTTTTTTGAGCTATCAAGGTGCACAGATAAGTGAAAATGAATGTCAGGCTATTTGCATTTTATGCACACAGGATCCTTCACTCTTAGATACGTGGGGAATTCCAAATTTCTGGAAGCGCTTTTCGCCACAGAAGTAGGCAAACACGTCTGGCACACAAGTACAGATATTTAAGGTCAGCATCTTAGGTGTGGTTCTACTCAGCCCAAACACTGCAGAGTTTGAGGGCCCTGTCCCATGAGAGGGAAATTGGGCTGATTTGCTCAGGCAGCTGGACGGTCATCGAGCCTTCAGATTTGCCTCTCAGGCAAGCAGTTTTCCTGCTTTCTTTATGATACAATGGAAAACTATGGAAAGCTGAAGCTATACAGTCATCTAAAAGAGATGAAAACATTTCCTAACCTGTGACAGGGAGCAGAAAAGTATATACATCTCAGGGTAAACTGGAGCAGTTTTTGAAGGAGAAAAACTGTCTCTGTCAAAATGATCAGGGATTGTATCAGCTTTGGCTCTATCCTCTAAGTACTCTCTGCAAGTCTTCCCAATGGAGCTATCTGGAGTTGGACCTCCAGGTTGCATCTGTCCCTTTCTGATCCCGGGAAAATGGCCTACATACTGTTTGATCAGATAAAGTTTTGGCTTCTTGTTCAGAATGGAAACTTTTCAAAGATGATTTCCTTCATTAAGACCCCAGAAATAAAGATAACACAGCAAAGAAACTCCCATCAATTTCAGATGCTCCTCCTATTTCTAGACACGGAGTTTGTCAGGAACTAGTGTTGCTTCTGCTGAAACTATACCTCCATAGTGAATATTTATGTTCAAATCAGCCCCTTTTCAATATTTCAGAATATAACAGATTACATAACTGTTGTATGTTCTTACAAGGGAAAGAACACATCTGGACATCAACTTAGAGATGAACAGGAGAGCAAGGAAACAGAAAGGAGAAAGAGTTTTATCTCTTAATCAAAGCTCAGAGACAAATCACAGGAAAACAGTATATACAGGAGGAATTAGCTTGTTTTGGAAGGGTTTTTTTCTTATTTTAGTTCAAGGATGTGTATATTTGCTGTGGTTATCCCGAAGTTGCCGTTGCAGAGGTAACTCATAATGCCTCTTAAGTAAGTTCACTTACTATGAAACACAGGTGAGCCCTTCTGCCTTTTACCAGAGGTATTTGTTCCAGCACATATATGAATATATACATATATATATATATATATATATATATACTCACGTTACCTGTGGTATACTGGGAATCATACTGTATGTTTTGTGGACTGTTGAAAGAGGTGCACCTTTTGTGTGGTTGCCTGTGACTGTGCCTGTGGATTGGACAAATCAAGCTGTGTTTTGGGGAAAATGTAAGAAATTAATTTGCTGTGTGCCTGTAAGAGTGAACAGATCTAAGAAGAACAAGAGAAAATGCAGAACCCTACTAAAGCTACTAGGTGAGATGGTAGCTGAAGCCTTTTTGGCAAATGTACTGAAGATGATTTGTCTCAAAAGCAGAAGGGAGCTATTAGAACAGTAGCTGTTTTACATACAATATTAACCATTAAGGAAAAACAGACTGAAAGATTAGAAGAGAAATGTGATTTGAGTGAAAGTGTTTATTAAGTGTTTGAGTTTCATATTCTGAGAATGGTGAGTAAGAAAAGAACAACAAACAAAGGGATACTGAAGCTGTAGAAGAGATAGCAATTGCTTCAAATGATTGTTCTAAAAAGACACTTGCAAACTACACCAGTGCCCAAAATGGGAAAAAAAAGAAGGACCAATAAATAAAACTGAAAGGACTAAACCAGACCATCTTTTCCCGTCTGAAGTCTTCCCTCAGAAAGAGTAAATTTAGAGACATGAAACAATTCATTTTAAGAAGGAGGGTTGCACAGGCAACTGAGAGATCTCCCACTTAATTTTGAAGACATTTGACTCTGCAAGTGCCCATGATCATTCTGTGAGACCATGATAAAGTTATTACTGGTTTTCAGGTAGGAGGGAATTCAATTATCTCTTCCCAGATAGGTCTTTTTTTTGGATAGAGGAGGAAGAAATGATCATAGATAGTCATACAGTTCCTGGAGTATCTTGGAGTCAAGACAAACACAGACATGTGGTGCCGGGAAAGTCAGTCATGGGCTGAGCTGTGGATGAATACAATTAGATACAAGGTCTCATCTCAGAAAAATGTTAACAGAAGGTGGCCATAATGGAAAACAAATGGTATCCCTGAAAGAAAAATAACTCTTCCTGAAGCCCGCTGGGAATTCTGAGTTCATACGCAGGCATGCTTCACTTATCCAGAGTTCATATGATACCTTCATATCCAGAAGTTCTTGCACATCTGGTGAAGAAACAAATGTTTTATTTTTCCTGATTCTGTTGAGAAAATGTCACCAAAAATAAAAAGCATAGCACCTCCGTTTTTGAAAAAGAAAATTTTCTGTGGTATCAATCCTATCCTGATTCTGACTGACTGATAATTTCATATAGAAGCTGGAAAATAGCAGAAACATTAAGAAAATGTTTCTGCAATGAGCACAGTGTGTTTCACACCTAAAGATTCAATGTCTGGATTAGGTGTGACTAAGATAATACTATACCTTCAAGATCTCTGCTCTTGCAAAATCTTTCCAGACCAGTCTTGCCACTGGGCTGAAACACACCCTAAAGATACTCAAGTAAATAGGTTTGACTGTCTAGTGTAGACTCTGTAATTTAACTGCTATTTAAAACCAAATAAACTTGAGCTCTTCCCAGAAGACATTATGATGGGTGTTAAAAACTGTCCAAACAAGAAGGTCAGACTTCAGCATGTCAAAGAAAAGTGGTTTTACATAAACCCAGTACACTTTTTTTTTAATTAGAACATCAGCTAATGTTCTAATGCAGGTAGTCACAGAGTATGGCCTTCCACTCCTTACTACATCATCCATATTTAAGCATTTTAGGAAGCAGTGTTGTCTTTACTTTCTATTAGAGCACGTCTCCTTACTATTGCTATGACTATCAAGGAGTATAATGGATATAGTGATCAGAAGGTAGAGATGTATGTCTACATTTAAATAGATTCAGACAAAAAAGTAGAAGCAAAATACATTACTGCTTATCTGAAAATGGCATCACAAATTTTTTCCTGGGTGAAAATGATGATGACTTACGAAAGTCGTGCTTTTAATTCTTCATGTGCTTAATATAGTCTGTAATTTTAGAAATATAATTTGAGATATTCTGGCCATGCAAACTAGCTCAACAAGTGGGATCATAAGGAGGTGGGGCAACCGTATTTTATTAGTGGCTTAAAATTCTTTTCTTTCACCTCAACCTGCAGGTATAAGCCCATCAGCACTTTTGTTATTTAAAAAAAAAAAAAAAAAGAGCCATGACAAGTGCATTTTGCTCAAGTGGTCATTTAAGAGATGGTATAAAATTACTAAAGGGGAAATTTTACCCCAGCTGAAGAATTCTCACTGATTGAACAAGATTTACTTCTAAGACACTTCCTTCAGCAAGGTAACAAGACAAAACTGAAATGGTGATGAAGGCAAAAACTGAGATCTTGAATTCCTACCCAGAGTCATGAAAGTGAAAGTCTCCCACTTCATCTATGCCCATTAGTTATGGGATAAAATCATATTCACTTTTCTTGATTAGAACATGTCTACTAATTATTATCTACTGAAATTACACTTAATGTCCTGTGCTATTACCCTATTTTGAACATATGTCTTTAAGGAATCTGAAGCATCCTATATATATCATCTCTTCCCATCTTCTTTGAATCTGGAAGTTCTCACCACAGTATTATAGCCAAAGTGGACAATATTTCATTTTAGATAAATGATGTGTTTCAGATTTTTATCTTACCACTTGTCAGGCTAAAAATGGAAGATTTGGAAAGCAATCTTTCCCAGGCTTCCCACCTGACCTGCTCCTAGTTCAGAAGATTCAGGAAAGAAACAGTCTTAAAATCATGGCATTTTTATGTATAGGAAAGTGATTTGAGATCACAATATGAAGTTTTAATGTCTTTTCTGGGTCCCAGTCGACTGGAGCCAGTAGCTAAAGCACCTGGTCTCTTAAGCACAGACCATATACAAGGAAAAGGTCTGAAATTTGTAAAAGCTGAACGTATCTTGTATAATGAAGTTCTGTTGTATTTTTTTTTAAATTACTGAGTGCATCCTACACAGTCTAAGCACATGATGATATGATCTGAAATGCAGGTTTTAGTGGCATCATTTGGGATGACTGTATTATAAGTGGTGAAAACATGAGAGAATTATATACATCAACCCAAATGAGTGCCAATAAATATTTTATGTCTTTTCTGTCTCTCATCATGCCTTTGTGTTGCATAGCTGGATGCACATATTGAAGTAAAATTTTTAAGTCAATGCAGACCCTTTTTTTGGATCAGTTTTGAACAGATTTTGATTTTGATTAATTTTTTGAAAAATATTAGGCTTATCTAAAACAGACAACAGAGAGGATTGTTCGCTAGCATTTTGCCATCATTGGTCCCTTGAACGTACATGGACTGAAACAAAGTCTTTTGTAGGATAACATGTGATCATGTAAATAAACACCCAGATGTATGTAGGGAGTTCCAAAAGGGAGAGGAGTAGAAGAGAACAAAAGCAGAGCAAATGATGTTGTTAGGAGGTTCTCTTACCTTTTGAACATCTGAATTTGAAATTTAAGAATCTTTTTATTTCTTTCTTCTGTATGAAATAATACCATACTTTCATTTATATGGTTTGTGCCATATGTGCATATAAAAAAGATAAATCCTTATATTTCAGCAGAAGTGCATGATATATATTCATGTGTAAGTAACATTAGAAGGAGTTTCCCCAGAGCCTGCTTTTTATCCACTAACTCTGGTTTCTCCCTGGCTTTGCCTCCCTGTTTGTGGGTTATCTGAAGATTTATTTTCAAAAGTGAACTCATATGGTGAATGCAAATGGAGCATTATATCTGCTTTGAAAGGTATATACTTCTCTTGATAACGTTGTATATCATGATATGCTCTTCTTAGCTAAAATATTGCTTAACTTCAACCTAAAAAAGGGCTAAAATATAAATAAAACTAAGTAATGTAGTGAAGAATAGTTCTGATGAAAACATATTTTTGTTGGCTGTTAAAGTAATAACTTAATATCATTAGGAATTTTTCTGCAGTAGTATACTGAATAAGTTTTATCCTCAAAGTATTTGTCTTAATAAAAAGTATCTTATTGTTTGCTGGTGGTGCATGTGGGGATTCACTTTCTAGGCCTAGGGATGTCACTACCTGTAGGTATGTTCATTAGTGACAGGTGTATGAGGCAAAAACGAGCTGTCACATGACATTCATTGTGTTTTGCAAACGTATCTGAGATGGACATAAATCAAAATGTGGCTCTGAACAACTGCTTCAACAGAAATTCAAGTTCATGGTAAAACCCCTTTGTACCAGTGAAGTTGCTTCTTGTTTCCCATTCCTTAGATCTTGTATGTTGTCTTTTTACTCATCTGCAAGGTATCTGATATCCTGCAGTCCCATACAATAGACTTATGCTAACCTTTGTTGCACGTACTTGCTCTGTACCACCTGGGTGTATTTAGTTCCCAAAAGCCATTAAAAGGTGTGGGAATTCTCTACAGAGAACTGTAGCAGTAGATTTTGAGGTAGACTCCACATCACGGTGGTGGGGGACCATACAACCAGCTGCATGGGCTTTGGGACTGTTAAAAATTAGCATTTTTAGAACAGTACCCTGACATTTCTGGACTACTTGTTCAACATTTCTCTGATGGTTTAAACGTGCTTTGAGATACACCAACATGCACACAAATTGGACTAAAGCATTGGTGCAGAAAAAAGTGATGGGCAACTTAAGTGAGAACCTCTAAACACCTGGGGTAGTTTAGAGTATCAGAATGATTTTGTATAAAAATGGACTCTGTCATGATAAAATCAGAGAAATATTGCAAGTTCTACAATTTCTATTAATGCCATCGAATTAAGGCATAATAAGTTTTTCTTTCAAAGAAGGATATTTTTAGCACGTGGTGTTACTACTACTATTCTTAGCCCTTTTCTGACTTAGGGAGTCAGTGTGTGTAGGGATACTCCAGATAGTACCTAATAGCTTTTTTTGAATAAATTACTCACTTTTACTTCCAATTCAGAATTGAGCTGCTCTGCTCATATGACTAGAGCAAAAATAAAGACTGGAATTATCTAATATAGTCTTGGATGGCATTTTAATGGAAAATAAAGGATTGGAATAATATATTTAATACAGTAGAGTGACAAATACTTGAGCATCGCCTTGAAAGCCTCAAGGGCCTGTAGTTGAACACTAATAATGATGAATAAACAAGAAAGTTTAGAAAATAAATTAAGAGAATAGCTGAACTAGCAATAGAAATCTAAAATGATGAGGACTGTTATTGAAAATTGTATTTTACTCTGAACATAATTTTAAGCTGCTTCAGTTGTACACACAAAATCCTTGTTAAGTCCTATGAACCAGCAATTACAAGTGAAAAAAGTACTATGTAAAAGTTCACAAAGCTTTTTCTGGTTAATTTTCTTGAGATAAGGCTTGATGTGGGTTTATTATATGAGAATCCAAAATCAAAAAAAATTGAAGTCCTTATAATCACTGTATGATTTTCTGTTTATTTCATTGATACCAGTTTTATACTAGAGTCATTTGTTATGAAAAGTATATGACAAAAACCTACAGGAATGAGATCTACACTGAGATAAACACTTCTTTAAGTCAAATCTATGAAAACATAAGGTATAACTATCAGTGCAATTTTAGAGGCAAATAATTTTCTGTATGAGAAAAAAAGGGCCCCACCCCAAACAGTGGCATTTAGTAATGCAAAATGAACTCTGTCAAAACAGATAAAAATGCAAATTGCTTAAGTATATTAGAGAACTGTCTTCTCTTTCATTTTAAATTAATAAAATAACCTGAACAGATGTAACCACACTTGCTTTATCTAGAGATCAAGAGGAAAATTTGGGGATCAGAGCTATAAAAGCTTGCAGCTCTCAGATTCCTCATTTCCTGCATTTGCTACCTTTCCATTGGAGGCAAAACACAGAATGGGAGGGTGGTAGGGTTTCACAAATCTGTTTTCATTTTGTCTAGGCTTTTAAACACTGATTTCAAGATATTCTAGTTCATGATCCTGATCCAAATCCTGCTGAGCATAGTGGGAGAATTCCCACTGATCTCAGTAGGCTTTGAATTTAACTTTACCTAGAAAATTTCTAAAAACCAAATAACAAAGTTTGGCCTCTCTGAAGTGCACTTCTGATATGTACTCTGTGCACCTTCCTTGTAAAACTTAAACAGCAGATGTGCAGGGGACATCTGCATGGCAGAACAAGAAAAAGGTTGTGCCAGGGAGAGAGAAACATAAGAAGCTGATACCCTTTCTTTCAACTTGGAAACTGGATCTGGCTCTTGGGTCTGCAGATTTTCCAGGTGTCTTTCTTTAACAGTGCACTGATTACACGCATAGTGCTCCTAAGACTTGTTGGAAGGAGGGTGCATCTCAAAACTTGTCTATACAACTAAACTGTGTTTTTCTGAGCCATCATTTAAAAAAAACAAACTTGTTCGAGGGACGGTGGGGTGAGAAGAACCTTGTAGAAGGTGGGCTTTTAAGAAGATTTATAAAAATACAAGTTTATCAATGTAGAAAAAATGAAATGGACTTATGCAAGTCAGGTAAGGCTCTAGCACATTGTGCCAAACAGTGAAAGAAAGCAACATGAGTCCCACATGCTTGCTCTGATTGTCATGTTGGCTTTTCTTCCCAGAAGGCTACAGATTTTCCAAGAGAGGTTTGGGGTGGGGCAGGGACAGACTGAAGGGCACCAGGTAAAAGTTTATTGGAGACACATAGAAAAACCCATGTTGGTTTTTCAGTTTTCTACATATATTGAGACTCTAAAGTGCAGTGTAGAAAAAAAAATCTGATTATCAGATGTAATATTCACACAAGATTTTTGCAGTTTGTTCTGATCTTTGGGTGTACACAGGGTTTCAGTGTTCCTTAATAAATTACCTCTTCTTGTACCAATTAACCCCTTTCCATGAGGGTTCAGTGTTTACTTGGGACTGTGCCAGTGCTAACAGCTATGGCTTAACATTCTTTTTAATGGCTTGCAATTACTACTGAGAGTGAAGGCTGCATAAAATATTAACAGTTAAGCATCTTTTACACTTCTTTGAACATTAGATCGTGTGTATAATATAAGTGACTTTTCATTCTTACAAACTTGTTATTTGCTTAGAATTCCACTGGACCCATGAAAATGCTGCAGTTAAGTGGTTTCTGTTGATTTATGAACTTCCCTCAAAGTCTGATGGAAGTCACTCCATGCAAAATATTAAATATATTTTGCTCTTTAAATTACTCCATCCTAATGCCAGAAGAATAAGGATTTCCACATTTTAAAGAGGTAAAGGAACTCTGACAATAACTTTTAGAGCACATTTGATTTTTACCCCTGCTCTGCTACCACTTTGAGAAAATTGCCCAGAGAACCACTACTGTAGTTGTAGAATCAATGCCATGACTGTTGATCACATACAAAGAATAAGAGAGCAGGAAGGTTACAGACCCAGCTGCCACCTTGTATCTCAATTTCAAAGCAGTTTCCCATCTTGAGAATAAAATGAAGGGAAGCTGGGGATGTAGGTATGCCACCTATGCCCAGATTTGTGTGGGTTGTCCCTATAGGCAAGCAATGGTTTACCTGGGTTTCTGGTCGAAGAACAGATCCAAACAAGCACCCTATCCCCATTTGTCTCTCCCATTAGCCCCATCAAGTGTTCTATATTTTAAGGAAAACCAGATTTACTTCATCATTTTATGTTCTGTGGTCCATTAAGACAAGTGATAGACAAATTTTTAAAATCTTGGAAATGATTCTAGATAAGCCTTCAAATATTTACAGCTTACATAAATCATTAAAACATCTGGGATCTACAAAATCATCAATAAATCTCAAGCAATGTGGATTTCTCATGAGTTTCTTTCCATGTCCAGCTTCCGTTAGGTCCAGCAACATTTGAAATGAATCTTCCTCACAGTATTTTGGCACCCCTACATTTATTCCTGGCTAGGCCTTAGAAATGTACAATACTGGAATTTGAAAAAATAAGGACGTAACTACAAGCTTCTGAACCCTGAAAGAATTTCACTAGTGGATTATTTTCTAGTCTTCTTCTAAATTTTAGTGTCTTCAGTTTTCTGGAAGAGGTTAACAAGGACACTCCATATCAATTCCCTTGTTTTTCTTTTTTATTTTATTTGTTTGGTTATTTTCCCCCCACAAGGCACATTATACTTCTCTATTCTGTTATCCTATCTCCTTCCATTATTGTCTGGAACAATCTTTTCACAGGCAGCACTTAAACTTGAAGATGTGAATAATTAAAAGGAAGAAACCATGTGAAAGTAAAGGACAGCTCAATATGGGTGAATTAAAATTTCTGAATATTCTCATTTTCAGTGAGTCTGAAGTATCTCTTGGATAAATATTTTAGATTAGCATGGAAGAAGCATTACTGCATGAAGTTTGCAGATAATCCTGGCACTAAGGTGCAAACTGCAATAAAGTTGCATAGGATCTGGGTATTCCAGCATTGTAGACAATAATTGCATCTTTCTCTCAGAAGCTTCAGGAACCTTTTCAGCTAAATCACTTGTTGCTCTTTTTAAGAGCAAAGTTCTCAGAGTCTGAGGGAAAAAAATAATAATACTAACACTTTTTTTGGCTACAAGTATTTTTAATAGAATAAGTAGGTTGTCCTTTAAAGCAAATTCTTTGAAGAAAATAACATGAAAGACAAAATCTCCAAAGTAAGGAATTTTGCTTGTCTGCAGAAGGTACATCTAATATTTTCCAAAGGGCTTTATGTATTGTCAGTACCATTTTAAGGTTAGAATTCTTAAAAGCATATAATCTACTCTTCATATTTGAACACAAATCTACTCATCTTCATACTACCCGAAGTGAAAGGACCTTCTTAGTGTCACTAGTGACTTAAGCACGTGATTAAGCATGGGACTAAGTCCTTTGCAGAGTTGCCTAAATGAGACCATGTGATAGATGATATATTTGTTTATAGTTAAGTTAGATATTTGCCTCCTTTTCACCTTAGAAAAATGGTAGTATATTGCTATCAGCGAGTTTACTTGCAGCAACAGAGGCTCACAATGAACAGTATTTGATTTGTTTCCTAACAATCTTCATGGTTGAAACAGTCATTGTCAGAAGCTTGTTCAGGAAGGAAATGGTTGTCTTCTTTACAGCAGTGGAGCTCTCAGTAAAGTTATCTCTCCAACTATAGGTTAAGATAACAATTTGAGAAGCCTTGTTCTTTCTCACTCGTCCTCCTGCCCCTGTGACAACAACCTGCATTAAAGTTTGTGAGCTGCCTGGCCTCTTCCCTGAATCAGTTTAGCTCACGGTTCACACTTTTGTTTGTGCTTTTTGTTATTGTTGTTGTTAGTTTGTTTGGTTTTTTTGTTGTTGGTTTGTTTTTGCCTTTTGGTGTTGTTTCTGGTTTTTTTTGTTTGCTTTTTGGCTACTTTACCAGTTCTTAGTGAGTTGAATCAGTTCAGGAGTTGTCCCAAAAAGGTAGCGGGAGACCATGGGCTGGAGCAGGAGGTGGTGCTAGGGAACCACCATCCCTTTGAGACAGCAGTGACAGATGAACTTGACTCTATCATAAAACAGTACTTTAAAGTGCTTTTTTGCCTGCATTTTACATGCATGACCCTGCACACAGGTTGTCCATTCAGTCCACTGAGTATATTTGATGACTGAAAAGGGAATTTGGAAAAGCTGTGGGATAAGTGTACGGTGATCTAAACCTGTCCAACAGAAGAGCCCAAACACACTGTTTTTGAAATATAATCTTTATCCCAAGTTTAAGTTTCTCAAGGAATGTGCCTGTTTACTTGAGATTCAAGGTTGAGAAAACTATCTCCATTCTTCCAAAGCACTCAGCAGGCTCAGCTTTCTTGTTTTGGAGGTCCCTCATCTTCCATACAGTTGTGAGGCTTGAGAGCAAGAGTCCCCCACTCTGTGCTGCCTCTGTGAGACTCCATTACGCTGCTTTGCGTGGGTACAGCTCCCCATGGTGCTCTCTACACAGAAAGTCAGGTTCGATGAACCAGGGACTCAGGATTAAAAACAAAAACAAATGTCAGGGAAATCTAGGTCTGAATTTGGTACATCTCCAGACAAAATTATCGTACAATTAAGCAAAGCCTCAGCCCAGTACACATGCTTAATTTTATACACTAAGCCTATTCACCACGTAAAGCTGAACAAATGCATAAGTGTTGTCAGAACTGAGGTCCGTCACACTGGTAGTAGATATGCATGTCGTTTCCACAAGCCGCAGCAGCAAATGCATAATTTAATAAAAAAGACTTTTGTTCGTGTCTATTAAAAGAAACCTATAAATCCTCCAAATGGTACATTTAGGATTTGGTCCAAAAGTTACTTAAGCCGATGGAAAAGCTGTTATTGATTTTAATAGGTATTTATTATATTTGGCTATTCCTTCAGCTGTCACTCTTTCCCTCTCTGTCATCTCAGCTGAGTCCCAGTCCTGTCTCCTGTATCGTACCAATATGTGGACAGCATATGTGGTTTAAATGAGAGTTTTGTTCATTAGTTTATATTTGAACCATGCCAAGCACGTCCCAATCCTAACTGGATGCTAAGATGATGGTAATAGATGACATAATTACAGTAATAATAAAATACTGTGATCAGCCATGTTATGCACTATTTTATTCCACAAACAACAAAGAAAAAAATCTAACACGCACACAATAGGGAAATACATGTCTAAGCAAAAACACTAGTGTGAATAAACTCTCCCTATTTAGTGTAGCCTGTTCTGTTGATGAGAGTAAATGCAAGTGCTAAACTTATATGGTTTGTATTTGTTTATTATTTCTTTATGCTTGGAAAGAGCTGTTTGGGTAAATCACTTTTCTGAATGGTTCTCCTGGTTTCAAGAGACCATGTAAGCACAAACCGGGGACTATAAGGACTTGACAAGGCATATTAGTGTTTATCTTTTGTTTTTTCAGGTATTAGCCCTGCTTTTATAAATTGAAATCAAAGCTCACAAAACAGCTTGTGAAACTTTGGCTAATGTTTAGTGTTTTTTCCCCTGTGTGGTGGTTGAGGCTTACAAACAAAGCAATTTGACAGATATTTTTATTTTTTGGTCACATTAAGTATGGGCTTCAGATGACAAGAAAGTCTGGGGTTTAGTTCAGCGGTTCTTAGCTATATTTAAGTGAGGGCATGTATTTAAGTCCCTTTAAATTAACCGATTTTCTTAAGGGTTTGTACCAAGCAGATCTAGAAAACCTCTCCTTGAGCTATCAGCTTCAAATTCATGTCAGTGAGTAGCTTCTAGGAGGTTGTGACTGTGCCTTGCCCTTCAGCGACCATTCCATTCTGCTCCAGAGCAACACTCCAAAACAACCTGCATGTTGATCAGGAAATTTCCTTACCTATTTGTACAAATAAGACACTGAGGACAGGACTTAGGCTTAACTCAGCTTTTCTCTGAAACTTTGGTGCCAAAAGGGGATTCACTGTGTCATTCTCTGAAAGAAATGGTGTTGTTTGCCCTTTCTGAGGCAAAGCAAAGCCTAGCTTTGCTCTTAAAATAACATCCAGGGGTCACAGTATTCCCAAGAGTGCAGGACACCTGGACTCAGCTCCCGCCTTTGTCTGAAGTTACTGCAGTTGGCATCTATCAGCACCTTGAGGCCACTGGGCTCCCGTTCCTGTGAGACTGGGAAGATCCTCCTGTATCTGCCTCGCTGTGGTACTCAGCAAGGAAGAGGCACCCAGGTGCCAATTCCTGCTTCATAGTTTGTTCTGCATATAGCAGCCAGTGGATAAAATATCATCAAACCCCCTTTGGGAATTGTGATTTCTCTCCTACCACTGGGAGTGGCATTACTGGTAGCTCAATGTTTGCCTCTTTGGACTGATGTCGGAGGAATTTTAAAAAAATTAACGTGCTAATGAAGCTTAAAGATCTCCACAGAGAAGTGGTAAGTGAGCAGGGGTTTTCAGGATCAGAGTTTTGGATTACCATCTAATGGCAGCTTTAGCAACTTTTCTTTCAGTCCTGCTCAACTGGATCTTTCAGCTCCCATTAACATAAAGATGAAGTGAAGATAATCATTCTTACATAGGATTGAAACTTATATGGCCCAGGAATGTCAAGAGAAGACAACAAACAGAGTTTGTATGTGAGGTAATGAATTAAAGTAGCTGAAGAGAGAAAGAAAATAAAAGTATTAGGGCTTCTCTCTCATCCTGAATTTGGCAGGTTGGGCTTACTTTGTGATGCAAGACAGATTTTTTTGTCTGAAATAAATTTTCTGAAAAGTCTGCTGTAATCCACAAAATGGTTCTAAAGTATAAAGGAGGTACTCCCAGAGAGCTCAGAAAAAAACTAGGGAAAAAAAGAGGCGATGTTGATATTTTAATGAGCATTTTTCTCTTCATTCAGAGAATATCTGCTGCGTACCATTACTTTTCTGAGAGCATAGAACAATTATTGTCATCTGATCACTATTTTTCTCACAGTCAGGATGAAAAAGAAATAATACATACACACACAAACACACACACACACGTGCACCATGTGCAGAGCCTCTCCCTCTCTGTCTCTCTCTCTCTCTCTCTCTCTCTCTCTCTCTCTCTCAGATAGTTCCCTAGGGAGTTCCATCATACCTGAGTTTATGAGCCTTGGATCATCTATGGCCATTGGATTTAGTAATAAACAGAGTGGAAATGTTCTTCATCAGAGTTCAAAGGAAATTTCTACCAGCTCCTGCCAGACGTTGCTTCCCCCCGGCCCCTCAGCATTTTACTGAAATGACTTCCTTTTGGTGGAAAGAAAATAGAAATAAAGGTAGCTTGTACATCTTTAAAATGTGTCTTGAAATATTGCAAGCTAGGTAAATGAAGGGCATTTGGATGGTTTTATAGTGCAGGTTCTTTTGCCATGCTGGAAGCATGGTGCCTGGGAAGAACATGCAACATGCTGAGGTGTGAGCCTAAGGGCTGAGTAAAGGAACTGTACCTCTACATTTAAAATGAAGAAATGTACCTTTGTATTCTATATTATAGTCTTTGACCATTGGAAATCTGCCTCTGTTGGGTAAAATCTGAAGACACACCTTATCATTTAATAAAAGGCTGTGCAGTCCCACTATAAATCCCACTGGACACAGAACACCTATATGTAGATGAAGAAGGGATTGCCAACACTGTCAACTCTATCTACTTCATCATCTAATGATATTCAGAGCTCCTAAGAGCTCTCCACCCTCCTGGATGCCGATAGGATTAAATGTCTCCATTTTTAAATTTTGAACATTAATTATGGACTTTATTTTTGTGGACTGTGTGGTGAAATCATAGCATGTGGAGGACAAAAACATTTTAAAACACTGCATGGACCCAAAGGGCCACCTTGATTACTTTTGTCCAAGGTATAAAAATATAAGACATGTAATTTTATTTCCCTTTGAAGGCAATGTGTGGACTAGAGGTAGGTTATAACACTTCCAAAGAATCACGAGAAGTGAGAATTATAGGTCCTTTAGAGAATTACCTATATCCCTCCAATAAATTCTCATGAGGTTTATCTGAAGATGGTGGTGATGGTTCAGAGAAGGCCATAAATTGCCTGGGGGACATCACAGTAACACTTCTCCCCCCCCCCAACAATCAAAGGGATAGTGGGGAGCACAACAGAAATGGCATACATTAGGTAATGCCCCCATCAGACTGCAGATGTGTGAACTAGTTTAAAACTTTTATTGGGACTTTTATTAGGCTGTGATACAGTCCCAGGCACTTCGCAGTTGCCAATGTAGCCAGTTGCTTGCAAGTTATAACAAATTAAAAATACCTAATGCTCAAGCTATTCTACACTTAGGGGTGGGGAGTCCCAAACAGATAATATTTTGGGTGATTAAGTAGCCAGGCTCCTTCTGTGCCTTGTGATCCTACTTGTGAGACTCATGGCATTAACCATAGCTGCTTCACTGATTTGAAACAGCAGCAGAGGTTCAACTTAGGCAGCAATCTTCTAAATCCTTGCTGATGCTGCAATTGCTCTTTAAAACATTGATAAACTAATGTAACATAGAGGTTTTTTGTTTGGTGAGGTTTGGGTTGGGTTGGTTTTTTTTTTTAAATCCCAGTTACCTACTTAAGTTAATGAAATTGACAGCTTTAGTACACAAAGTATTCTTTCAATCTAAAACACATGAAAAGTTATAATTTTCTTACCAAAAGTTGTCTTGTTTCATGCATCTTGCTTCTGCCAAAGTGAAGTAGTCCTAAAACAAATTTTCATATCTCCGTGAGACGGTTTGGTCTCAGTGACTTCACTGTCAGCTAGAGAGCTAAATTGCAGCAGCATGTGTTTGATGAGGAGTGGGTCTGTGGGGGAGATCTTCAAAGTGGCAGTGAGGAGGGGCCAGGAGTTCACCACCTCTTGCAGGACACGAACTGAAGGAACCCAAGAAACTGATCAGATGGCAGGTTCTAAAATAAGTTAAAAGTTACAATTATTTGTTCACTTTGCGTGTAGTTATTAAGTAGTGAAACTCTCAATAGAATGCTGTAGCTACCAAAATTTTACGTAAGTTCAAAAAGCATTAGAGAAATTGTTGAGAGGAAGAGTCATTAAAGACAACAAAAAACACTAGCATACAGTCTCAGGCTCAAAAATTCATAAATCCCAGGCTGATGGAAGCCAGCAGGATGTACTGGAGAAGCATTGTGTCATCCTCTCCGTGTAACCACAAGCTTCTGCAGGAAACGAGAGAGTAGAGTGGATGAACCACTGCATTGATCCATTATGAAATTATTATCTTCTAGATATTAACAACTGAGCTGAGCACAATCCAATCTGAAAATCCTTGGATGGCTATGACTTCATGCACAACTATTAAAGCTTTGTTAGAAAAGAATTCCAGAAAATCTCCTGGAGTCTCCAGATGTTCATAAATTGGATAATTCTATATAGTTCAGTTTAGACAGATGAATATGTCTGATTTCCATGTGGAAACTCTAAAGCAGACACAGAAGGACAGTTAGAGAACATCACAGCAGACAGGAAAAGATGGTGAGGAAAAGAGAGAGGATGGCAACATTTACAGGCAGATGGATTCTTTGGTCTCTTTGGGTCCTTTCCCATGCCCAAGGAGAATTAATTGTTCCATCCATCTCTTTTCAACCCTATTGTTGGCCATAGCAGCAGGAAAAGAATGTATCCCCTGGGCCCATTTTTGCATTTCATTTAAGCTTTTCATTGTAAAAGCAATGCAAACTGGCTTTAGTGTAAGTGAGGATTAAGTGTTGCACATATCGTTATGAAATCACAGGGGACCAGAGTGAAATCTGAGATATTACTATACACATTTGTTGAATCAGCTCCCTTTAGAACCTGATTATCTTTTTAAACAATTTTTGTAAATGAGTTGTAATATTTTATATCCACTCAAAGCTTTTTAGCCCAAAGCACTTAACAAGCTTAAAGACCTGGAGTGGGAACCAGCTTTTGTTCTGTGTGTGGACGGCACCTGGCACAATGGGAATCAGTTCCTGAGTCAGGTTCCCATGTGTTGCTACAATAGCAATATCCCTAAGAGTATGAACAGCAGAATGGAAATACTGACATTTCTGGGTCAGAAAATACTAGACAAAGAATGAATGGATCAAAATTTTATTTTGAAATAAGGAGTAACAGAAAGTAACCAGAATCTAAGCTAAAGAGATGTAGATTTTGAGGGCTGATCTAAAAGACTCAACTATTGTTATACTTCATATATATATGCATTATATATATATCAAAACTTCTTTGTGATTAAGTCTATTCTGTCAATAACAAAAAGAGTTTTTAAATAAGTTGAATAAGCCAAGTGTATTTGACCAGTAAGTCACAATATAGGTATACATACCTATTTATACCACATAGTTATGCCTTTATAGATAGGATATAGGAGTTGAAGTATTTCTGATCTCTTTTTTTAAAAGAAATATACAAGTATACTGGATAAATATATGTAGTGTTTACTTATACTGTTTGGAAAATAAGGGCAGATTCTTACTGATATTCTGGTTAAATGTTCTAATCAATATTTCTACCAAACACTCAAATGATTACTCTGAGCTTCTTAATAGGAAATTTGGACCTCTAGCATTCTGTTAGCAAGCCTAGTGAGTGGAGTATACAAATAGGGAGGTTTACATGCAAACTGAACCATTTTTAACTGGAACACATCTGCAGTTTGAACCATATTGAGTAATGGTGGATGGTCTCTTCTCTGAGCATTTTCTACTTTGGTGCGGGGGTAGGCAAGCTGAAGAACATAGCAGAAAACATGGGCACTGTTTGGGGAGGTAAAATGCCACTGGATGTCATTATTTCTCTTTCTTTGAAACTGAAGCAAGTCTTCTCTAGAGGTGGAAAATATGGCTATAGCAGAAGGTAGTCGAGTTTGATTTTGAATATTCGTGGTAGTTTGGAATACTTGTTCTTAATTTAAAATAGCTTTCCAAAGTCAGACTTCTTCATGAGTCGGTGGAAACATACACAACCCTTTGCAAACGCAAGCAAAAATTTTGAACAGCCTCCTTTTGGTACAAATTGGTCAGTCTGCAAATGGCTCTACTAATTGGACAAACCTCTCAAGCCTCCAGGCTGCTCAGACACATTGTGCTCTCTGAGCCTTCCCTCCCCAGTGACTTCAGAGAAGCCAGTTTTGTGCTAATATAAAAGTAGATTAGAAACTAAGCATAGACTTAATCATAAATGTATCTGAGCATTTGAAATTTTGTCATTAGGATTATGGAGTCTATTTCTGCAGTCACCAGAAGTCCTGTTTGAGTGAAATAGTGGGCATATAAGTAAGATGGAAAGTACCAAAACACTAAGTATCACACTGCATAGGCATTAGTTACTGCATAGGCATTTCCTCTAAGAAAACACTGGCAAGCACCACTGGTGGCTGCATTAAAAGTCAGGATTTAATTTTATGTCTTTCATTTTTCTGGTCTGAGATAACAATAAAAGACCAGGAGCTCAGATATATCTCCTCTATTAATGGCTCTCAGCACTAGACCATTAATTACCAGAAAAGGGCTCCCTTTCTTTCACTGTAACTTTCTTATCAGTCCCTGAGACTAAGCAGCAACAAAGAAGTATTTTCTACATGTTCCTTATTTTCAGAGCTGAAGCAGGGAGCTGAATTATATTATGTTGTGTACCAGCATTATTACTGCTTTTTACATTCCAGTTTGCTTTACCTTATCTACTATACCATTGCATATATGAGTTATATCTGCATCACAGCCACTGAATGTCTGTCATTGAGGGCACAGCTGAAGGACTTCTTTGGTCCACAGTTTTCCATGTTTTGAAAGGTACCAAGGAAAGAACCCAGCTTAATATCCAGACCTGGTTGAGTTGAAACAGTCAGCAAATAGCAAGAAACACCTATGTGTTTGTAATTGAGGCATACCATGTGGAGAACCAACCTTTTACATAAATACTTTATAATGGTGACTGCTCTTGAACTCTGACCTGTAGCTGATAGGACTTTTCAGTATTTAATTCTAGAAATAGAAAGCTCTGAAGAACCTCTTAGCTTGAGGTATTGCCTACCTACAAAAATTCGTTGTACTTACATGCAGAGTTTGGTCTTGTGAATGAAGTCATAAATCTGACATCTGCAGAAAGACAGGACATGTTGAAGGTAGACATTTGGGGTTTATTGTGATTTTGTAACAAAACATGAGGCACATAAGTAAGATCTGGATGAAATTCTCATCATTGTGGCCACGTGAAAGGACCATACCTACTAAACTGGAAAACCAGGGAAATTAATAGAGAACTAGTCACTATGGAAATCACAAATGCAAGAAGGAAAAGCATGAAAAAAAAGAGTTTAATTAATATCTAGGAGCACTCAAATTGAGATAATAACTTTAAGAACAAATGGTATATTTTTCTATTTTCATCTAGGTATGTTAATAAGTTTATCATTAATATTTTAAGATTTTCTAAGATGGCTTTATAATCTAACATTATATGCTAGCTATCTAGAAATACCAGGACTATTTTCCTTGTTGTCAAAGACACAGAAAAAACATTAAGTTTGGGGCTAGTAGATGCTTTCACTGCAAGTGGAAATATGTTTCTTTAATGTGGTTTTTTCCTTGAAATTTTTCACAAAAAATAAAACCCACTCTCAATCAGTTCCACATGTAATTTATTTGAGTTAAATTGTGTGGAATTAAATCTTAACAAGGGACTGATCTGAAATCTATAGAAATCTCTGGGACTCTTTCTATTAATTTGAGTGGTCTTTTGATCGGGCCTTACATGAAGAAACACATTTATGAGTCCCATGGATGGAACTCATTAAATTACGTTTCCTTTATTTTACATGTGTAATTTAAATGATTTTATATTTTATAAGTCCCTATGAAAATATTTTATTATAAGTTACATAAAAATAGGGAAGCTGTAGTGATACAGGAACCAGGAGAAAAAATGTTTGCTGGTATAAATAAATATTCTATTAGATTTTAAAAACTTTGCATTATTTGCAATAACAAAAGATAAAGACATATGTTAAGTTTTACACCCTTTTTAGCAGCACAAATGTGATCATCACATTTTTAGTACATGTTATAAATATGGTTTGGTAAAAAAGTGGTTCAGCAAGGTCCACTGGGGAAAGCAGGTTAAAGGTGTGTGAAGCGTTTTTATCTGACTAAACCAAAAGCTTATAACATCCTAGCCTCACAAAATGTGTCCAAAACCCCTGTGTAAAAGACATATACTATCAAGCAAGAGGAAAAATGCCCAGCCTAATGGATAACATTTTGGGAGAACACAGGAAAAGGGTTGATCTGTAATGGTCTAATAGCTTGAGACACCTAGTATTACATTATATAAAGCCAATACATGCCCTTAATACATGGCCAGGATAGAGATCTTGACTGTAAAATGGCAACAGGGGCTATTGCACCCTGAGTGTTGACAACCTTATGTGAAATCATGGAAAAGGAATGACATAAAAGCAGATTTTTTATTGTGTTTTGTCCCTCCCTCTCCCTCAGAGCTGCCACAGCAGGAATGTGCTTCTTGGGAAAGGAACCTGTGCTATTGTTTAATATCTGTTTTCTGCCAAGGACACTGGCAGAAACCAAGGCTTTCCTGTTACAAGAGAGAAGAGTTTGCCAAAATTCTTGGTTTTTTTCCTACTAATTTAAGAGTAAGAGATCTGAATGATAATACAGAAGCCTTATGCACTTGCCACTTTACAGTTGTTTTGATAGACTGTCTTTTACAAGCAATGGTTATTTATAATGTCCTAAAAACAGACTCCACAACCCATGGATGACACCCAAATTGCTGGTATTAAAATCAATGTTGCTTACTATTCATAAGTAACTTGATCTGTAATTAAATAAAACAAGCACATTTAAAGATGTTTTAGATGTTCTCAGTGATCAGATGTCAACATTCAGTAATTATATATTCTAAAAACACCAAAGTAGTGATCTGTAATATATTCCCTATTTAGTCTTTGAAAATACATGATTTTGTCTTGGTCTTATTTATAATATATACATAAAAATATATTTTGTGTGTGTGTGTTTGCTACCCTGTACATCAAAAATATTTACAGAGAAAATATTAGAAAAAAAAAAAGGAAACAAAGAAAGAAACAAATCTTATCTTTGAAACAAATATGGAAGGGACAAATTTCTGAACCCAAGCTGTTGTTCTACTTCAACTTCAAAGTGAGAATTAATATGTAAAATATCTAGGATCTTGAAAGAAATAAACTCTTGCAGAATTCTAATGTGCCTAATATAAATGAAAAAAAGAAAAAAAATCTTTTAAAGGTCCTTAAAATAATATTAGTTTTGCGTGTAAGTTTTTCTTTAACATCAACTTTTTTGACTGTTTTATTGAAACTTCAACAGACAGTAGCTTATTTTTCCACAGACTTGAGCACCTGAGATTTTTGGCTAATGGATATAAGACCAATAAAATTTCCTATAAAATGTAACTTTATATGAGAACTTACATGATGTTTATAGAATATATTCCAGCGTTTGCTTTTTCAAAAGCAAACTTCTTAATATTTGCAGGAAGAATATCAGCTGCATTGCAATGATCAGCTGATGAATACAAACAGAGGTGTTTTCTCTGGAGTCCTGAGGATCTTCCTGAGGATCTCTGTTTCCCACTTCAAGATCAATAAATACCAAGCACAAAACTCAGTGAAATCTTTTCTGTTACTTTTAATGAGCTATGAATCAGAACTTAAATTAAAACCAGAGGAGACCAAAGACTTTTTTAATGAGAAATTTCTGAATTAGAAATTCTTCAAATTACTGAAACATTTACTCTTGTTACTTTTCATTATGCTTAATTTTGGCTATGGATTCACAAATATTAGCTAGCTAAATGGACTACACCGAAGAATATTCATCTTAATGAAAATAAATAGAAGCATTTCAAAGCTGACAGACACTTCAGAATGACAGACATAAAGAAATATCAGTACTAAATTCATTCTTCAGAAGGAAATAGGCTCAGATATCAAAAATAATATACTTCCTAAAAATAATCTATCGATTTTATGACTATCAACAACAAAACACTCATTTCAGATAAGATCCTCCACAAAGGTAATTATTCTTGAGCTTTTAGCCCAAGCTTTTACTCACAAAGTGGGAAATGAGGTAGCGAGGTCTATAATGGAAGAGAGCATTTCAATATACTTTACCATTTCTACAGGTCATATGTGAAAGTATTCTAAAGAAAATACCCCAACATTAATAAAACTGTCCATCAATTGGATCTCCTACATAAAAGCCTCTGAATAAGAAAAAAACCATGGGATTTCTGACAGGAGGAGTCATGTTTACTTTCCTCCTTGTAATATATTCCAAAACCCTTTATCTCTTGTAAACAGGTCAACAGTTTCTCACTTTTCACTAAATTAGACACCTATACCTTCATTTGAGCTTCAGACTTCAAAGAAGTCAGATGGAAATTTAATTTTAAATTCAATGAGGCAAATTTAAGTCGCTGCTTTGGACTGACATGTCTACCCTTGTTCACTGCAGCCTCAAATTGCAAATGGGTATAAATAATTTCTGGGGAAAAAACATAGAATCGTAGAATCACAGAGTCATAGAACCATAAAATCATAGAATATTTTGGGTTGGAAGGGACCGTTAAAGGTCATCCTGTCCAACCTCCCTGCAATGAACAGGAACATCTTCAACTAGGTCAGTTTGCTCACAGCCCCATCAGAACATCAGAATAATATCACCCAAAAGAAAGATTCTGGTCTTTCTGGTTTTCTGTTTCTTGAATCTAGTCCTACAAGATGGAAAGCACCAAACCTGGCATTCTAGAAATCAGCTAATTTCCCACGGAAATTGAAGGATTTGGAAGGTAGCAGCAGCTGCAAAAATCTTCCCATACAATCATCACCATGCGTTTTTTCAGTTGCCTTGGCTCAAATCTAAGAAAGGCTGACTCGATGTCCGTCTGATTGCTTTCCAATGGTCACTCGGAACAGACTGGGAGGGAATTGCCTGGGCACTAATGGAGAGGTTTCCATATAAAAAAAGATATTAGTGAAAACTGTTGTCCTTAACATAGAGGCAGTGAACTTGAATGTAATGTCCCTTTCTTTCCTCCTTTAGTGATGATTCCTTAAGATCTCTTCACTCAGAGGTAAGCATTTTACAGCCCTTTTCTAAGTATCCAAGATGTGGCTTCAGGCATACAGGTAGTGAACATACCTGCATATTTTGCTCCTAATACATCTTTAATTTTGGAAGCGATTCTGATAGCTAGTTAATGCTTTTAGAACTTTCTACATGTGGCAGTATCCAGTTAAAAATTAATGACTTTCTCCCAGTTGCTAAGGAATAACTACTTCAAGCATTGGCATGAAATAAAAATATGAAAAAAAACCTTTCCTGTTTCTGCAGGAATAAGGAAAAGCCACCTCAAAACTTTACATACGTAGCACAGCCCCAAAAGATGGTTATTACAAGATTCAAAACATATTTTGCATTAAGGAAGACCATACTTCAAGGTTACTTATCTCAGCTGACCCTTGTTGAATCCACCCCCAACCTGCTGACCCATGTTGTAGTCATATTGCAATTTCCCAGAACAGCTGAATCCCCGGTTGCAGCTGGGGATCATCATCACAGGGGAACAGAAAACTCAACACATTTCACTTTATACACTTCAGAGAAAGAAGTCAGGATGGTTCACACTGATATCAAATATACTTGCATCTCTCCCTTTTCTTTCCTCCTCTTTCCTCTGCTGTTCTACCAGTTCTTCTTCTATTCATGTTTTAATCTCCAATTACTTCATTAACTGTCAGTTACCAAATATTTTCTTTTGCTTAGTGGACAATATTTACTATCTTTTTAGTCCTGCATGCACATATTTGAACAGTATGGCTCGATATGATAATAGAGGGCCATTGATCAGAAAGGGAGTTGAACTGGAAGATGTTCAGACAGTCTTGACTCCTCCTTGTGGAGGGTTCTGTATGGACTCTGTCTGCTCCTTCATAAATAACACACTTTAACATAAATAAAAGCCCTTTAGCCCTCAGCCGAAGTGAGAGAGTCTGAGTAGGTCTTGAATCAGCTTTATGTCATAATTTCTCACAGTCATCCCACTGTTCTGCTGTTTTCATTTAAAATGAATATAAACTATCCAGATTTAGTGTGAGTGTCTGCTTTCAGGAGCAGTGCACTTAGGGATTCACTAAGTATGTGAAACAAATTCTCAGTACCAGTTTTTAAACAGGGATTGAGACTAAGTAATGGAAATAGCAGAGCCCATGGGATTGATTAAAAGCATGTTGAGTTCTCTAATATTCAAAGCACGGTAATTAGAGCCCTCTATGACACAGACCTGTAAAATCCAGTCGATCAGATGCTCACGTACATGGGCTTTCCTTACAGCAGTTAGCTAACACCAGAAATGTTCCAAACATGTCATGGAAAAACCATTACTATTTAGGAACCCAAGACACTGCACACTGAATTCGCATTCCCATTACAGTAAATTGCTGTTTATCTGGAACACGTCATACTGTTCTCAAAGTCTATCCAAGGGTCCATATTTTCTGTCTGAGCAGGCCATGTTGATTACACTCCTCCGTGCGTCATTTATTTCTCTCTGAAAACCGCGCGTGTAACCGCTGCCCAAAGGAAAGTGTGGAGGTTGCGGGGAAGGGAAGGCACAATTAGCCCTTTCCTCCAGTCATGACGGGAAAGTTGATACAAGAGTAATAACCACAAGCCAGGTCTTTCCTACGTTTATTGTCATACTCATCATAACCAGTAACATTTCTTTAACAATAGTCATTTATAAAGGCCTGGCTTCTGTGGAAAGATTTACTAACAGCCCTAAGTGGAAACTCCACTATAAAACCAACATGCTTATGGAAACAGAACTACAAAGACATGAAAATAATGCACAAAAGTGACCCACCAATGCATTTACTGTAAAACTGAAGGGCTAAAAATAAAATAACCTCAATATATAAAATGAGTACAATTTTTTTCTTTCCTTTCTGAAACACAGAAGTAGCTCTAATGGATCATAGACTAAAAAAAGCATATTGTGATTGGAGCTAACAATATTTTCACATTCTGCCCTTCAAAGACTCAACTCAATTTCATTTTTACAAGCAGAATCTGGCAGCATAATAAAAGTTCTCTTTAAAAATAATACATATATAAAAGAACAAAAATTAAAGGTATGAAAGATCATCAGGGCTGAATAATATTGAATGATTTTCTGTCATTCTCACTACTGCAGTTACTGAGCATTCACATAGTAAAAGAAAATATACCACTGTCTCCAGAGATGCTGTGTCAACAAAAACTCCTTCCGCTGGCATGATACAATTTCTGTTTAACTAATCAGGGAGAAATTTATCACACAGGATTTGGTGGGGTTGTTTATGGAGTCATTAGCACAATGGCACTCAGCTCTTAAATGACAGTTGTGCTCTTCAGAAGATGAAATGCTGCAGCTGGCTGGGAGATGAATGAAGGCCAAAACGTGAATTATAAAATAGAGGATTTCATTTGAAAAAAATTCTATTTCTAGGATTTTGTGTGTGTGTTGGTTGGTTTATTTATTTTCTTATTTATTTGCTTGTTCTTTCAAAATAATGAGATAATGCTGGACACTATAAAGAGATAGTATGTTGAAGTGTTTGCTAATAGCCTTATAGTAATTTCTTCTATGTCTTGCTGTAAGAATATCACACTTTGCTAATGGGCTCATAAAAGAGATTTTCCAAATATCAAAGTAATGGACTGAATTCCTAGGATAATATTCAATTGCTCAAATTCTGCCTAATGCTCTGTCTCTGATTCCCAATTATAAAAGAACGATAACCATTTGAACGCTAAAAATATTTCAATGATACCTGCCAAAAGTCTTCCTGCTACCTTGTCCATGTAAAACATGACTTCAAGGAGAATTTTGGTAAAACAGAGTCTAGTTCTTCGCAGATTTCTTATTACACATTTAACTCATATGAGCATTACAAGGACTAAATCAACAATATTTGTAGAAATGCATAGGAGATACACTTTCAAAAGTGCTTTAATGAAAGTGTCTAGCAGCTAAAGTAGCAGATGAAATTCAGGTTAGATAAATATAAAATAAAGCACATAGGAAAAGTATTCCTTGGAATAAATAATTCCATAAAAGAATTCTTCAAAACTCTACCTCAACATAGGATGTTAGAAAGAAATCAGGAAGAAACCAAAAATAGGTGACCAGGGATAATTAGGGAAAGAAAAGAATAGAAAACATTAATCAGCATTATGCCACTGTATAAATCAATGCTTCATCTCCCTCATAAGTACTTATGTGTGGTTATTGTCTTCTCTTCACTATGGAAAAGATACAGTAAAGTTGGAAATGGTTCAGCAAGACCCTGAGCCACAAATTTCTGAGAGAGTATCTTGAGGCACTATGAATAATGTATATCCTGGTATGCCTGCCTGTTCTCTGACTTTTTCTTGAACATCCCATTATCCATCACTCTTGGAGACAGTACAGTGAGCTGGCTGGACCCGTGGGCTGGCCTGACACATCATTCCTTATGTTCTTGACAGATTTTAAAAAAAATGAAGTGGAAGGGGAGTTTACTTTAGTCAGTGTGCTTGGCTGGGAGTGGAAAGGGAGGTGTCCTACTGCATACAGAAGAAAGAAGGTATTTTCAATGCTTTTGGTACCCTGGTTTGCCAGAAGACCAATAGGTTTAGAGGAACATGGAGAAGGCTGAACTCTCTTAGGGAAGATGAAATTGATGCTTAGGAAATATCTCAAAGCGTCCTCTTTTTCTCACCAACAGTGCACAATCCCTGTCAGGATTCAGCTACAGGTAAGTGCTCTTCACCCAGACCTTGAGATAGCTAAAGCATCTTATTCTGCTGTCTGTGCAGAATCTTGGCAGTGTATTCCATGGGCAGGAGGAAAGAGGGCATGATTTTTTCTTTAGCGTCATGATTACTATGTTCTCCAGCAATTAGAAAGAACTCGAGTATTTCGGTGTGCTTTCCTGCCAAAAAGAAACTTGTAGGATGCTTACTAATGCAGTCCACATGGGGCAGTGCTGCTTGAAAAAGGAGAGCCAGGACTTCAGTAATAGAGACTCAGCACATCCCTAGGAATGGACTTTATCTCTTGCCCTACATGGAACCTGTACACGTTAGGATCAGAGAGACATTCCATGTCACAGACCTGATTCTTCTGTTCCTGTTTTGCCAAATCCCCAGTAGAAGAGTAGAGAGAAAATAAAACCCCTAAAAACTAGAAGTACAGAAGGAAAGGAAATGTGGTCATCCCACTGAATATATTTTGATAGAAGATGAACAGCCTCAGGGACTACAGCTTGCTGCACAGCAATTCCTCCAAGTATGTGTCGCTGTTCAAGTTCAAAGACAAACACCAGAAAGATGTTTATGAGTAGACTCTCATTTGCATGCCCATGGGGTCAATAACCACGTCTAGTCTAAAAGGATGTAAGAATATGCAATATAAAAGTGCTGTCTTGCAGTTATGATAACTACGCTGTTCATGTATTCTCTCTCCATTTTGTGATGTTTGCTTGCAGAATGAGAAAGAAACATGAAGATACCTGTTGTTTAGTTAATTAGTGTTAACACCCATTGATTCCCCCCTGCAGCTAATGCCAAAGATGAAGGGAAATAGCATGACTACCTTCACCTTTTTCCATGTGTGAAGTGAAAGTGGTTCTTCAGCTTCTTCTGTACACACTGTGATATCTCTTGATATCACACAGTACACCTCCTTTTACTGAGAAGCAAAGGAACATAGTGAGTTGGCAGAATGACTCCCCTGAAGCATACAGTTTTACATTGCCCTTACATGCTGCTTTTGCTGGAATGACTGAACACACAGCAAGTCACACTAAGATTATCATTTATTAGTCACCTTTAAGGTCTACCCAAGGAAATAAAATTTAATAAAATTCGACTAACATTTCATTGAATTAAAAATCTTCTTCCGATATTTCCATGAGGCTTTGCAAAATGCCTAAGGGCAATTATACATTGAACTGCTTGTAGGGGAGTATTTGTTCTCAAGTTTAGAAAATCAATTTGGCTTACACATGGATGCAAAAAGACTTAGTCATTACAGATGTTTAAATGCAGCCCATTTAACTATGACTTGATAGCAACTCTATAACCAGTGTTCAATTAGGCATGAAAACAAATACTGATTGAAACTAAATAAACACACATCAATTCCTCTTACAGATGTGTTGTGCTTCCTAGGCAAAACATCTGGAAAACTGCCCTAGCAGGGCTATTGAGGTTTCCCTTAATGTCAAGGGATCCCTGGCAATCTGCACAATCTTTAGTCCTAATTTCTGCAAGTTATTGGTAGGGGATGTAGATGTTAGGTTAACACTTGCATGTGCTTTTTGGGCATGAATCTTATTGCACTGCTGCAGATATCATTACTTTAGGGGAACTATCAATTATTTAGTGTGAGTTTTAGGGTGGGTTTGCAAATAATTTCGGCCGAGTGTTTGGCCTGGATCTGAAGGGCTGCCATAAATTTTTTCCCTGTCCAAGACATTCCCAATTGCAAGTGGATTTTCTAAGAGCTTGCTTGTTTACAGAAATTAAAATTAGATAGAATATTATAATCTGAGTAAATATTGTAAAGTAAAATATGGTAAAAAAACACCTGAAAGGAGCGTTATTCACATTATTTCTCATTACTATTTTTATTGAAGAAACTGGTGTTAGTCCACAAATGCCAACATATCAAAAATATATATCAGACCTTGAAGTAGTAAAGTGTTAGTACTTTACAACACTGGGGAAAGAAAACACAAGTCAGAAAAAAGAGCTAAGTTCTGAAAAGAAGAGTTATGTGTTCCTTGATGGCGGCAAAATTGTCTCTCCAGGATCACTGAAGGTTATTGGAGAAGAAGTTGCCTTCAAAACATCCTAGACTCAAGACTTCACAGAAAGCAGTTACGCTAAGGGGAGCACCAGATTGAGTGCAATGTGCAGGAGGGAGCAGTGGTGACCCTCAAGATTCTAAACTGAGCCACTTCTTCCCCAGACAGAGAAATTAAATTTCTTGCGCATCCTCCTGCAGTACAGAAGGTCTCAATTCTCTTGTTAGTGGGTAGTGCAACTGCTTTGCCCTCCTTCCCTTTTTCCATGGCAAACGAAGTCAGTGGAAGCAAACCTTTTTGCATGATTTCTTTTCATCAGTCATAACATCCATCCATCAGGTACAGAAACATCTGGGTAAGCTAGTTAATGTGTAGCTGACTTCAGTTAATGTTTATAATTAAGCCATGAGATTCCACAAGCAGTGCATTTCTGAGGGATTATCACACACCTCAGGTGCAGCATAAGGCACCAGCCAAAAGCCAAGTGACTTCAGCTACTCAAAGAGTGCAATAATCCCTCAGAAATCTATTAACCATGAGTGCCTTATAGCTATTATGGTATGGAAACTCCAAGGTAAAAAGGTCATACCTGTGCTTTTAATGAGAAATATTGACACATGTATGACATCACTGCCAGCCAACCAGAAATCACCGTTGTTACCCTGTGTTCACAAATCATTTTATGACAGCCCAAAGTTATAAAGCAGTTTACAGGGCTTTGAAAATCAAATAGATCACTTATATATTGAAAACTCATTAAAAATTAAAAATACATATTTCATATGCAAAACATGTCTAGGTCTACTATTTCTTCAGATCCATCTTTAGGTTCATAATATGAATGGTTCAAGCGATGGAGTTGATCCTATGCATAAGCACTTTAATTATTACAAACTATACATTTGTAACAGTATTTGCAGGATTTATTGAATACCTATGCCTTGTCTTTCAGGATCACAATCCAGTTCCTGTCCCAGCACCTGTCCCAGCATCCTAACTGTATATCCTTTTCAACAGGTTGCTGAAAGAAATACTGTTCACCAAAACTGGACAAAGGTGGTATATTCCAAATTCTGAAATATATTTTAGTCCTGATGGGAAAATAGAAGGGAGAAAAATCAGCCCTCCTTTGGGAATCTCGGCTGGGGAAATGGCTCATTGGCCAAAAGCATGTCAGAGATGACTCTACTGTGCTATAGAGTAGTCCAGCAACTCAGCATACAGCAAACTCACTTTTAACCAAATGCAGCATCCAGAAACCTTGCCTCGTACTGCTTAAATTTCTAGCCACAGATGCAATGACAGAGGTCAAATAAGAGAAAGGAACTTACTATTTACCGAATAATAGCAAAACATAAATTCTGTATATGATGATTTATTCACACGACAGAAAAACTAGGTGCAGATTTCCTTCAAAATTGAAAAACTTTCCACCTTTCTAAAGAATAGTAATTTGCAAGACATTTATGTTACTGCACCAGTTGGTGACTCCTACTGTGATAATATGCTCAATTGGGCATGATGAAGGACCATTCAAATGTGATTTTTTTTTTTAATTACATGACTATGACTGAACAACATTAAGCATTCAGTGTATAATGGTTAGAGAAAATAAGTGGACCTTTCTTTACGACTCGCAGAGTCAACAAATAGGCTCTGTCAGGCCAGTGAGAAAAAGTGAGTGACAGATCTAAGAAACTTTTCGGAAGAACGCATTGATATTTGAATCTGCAGTTTCCATGCTCTAGCTGATGTCAGCTGTTGGGTGAAAGCCTAGATATCAGGTAGCCAAGACAAGCATCTAGCTGCCACTTAAAAGCTATCTCTTTCAGAGAAGAACTGAAGTAGTATTCTTTCTGCGGCTGTGCCTGCCAGGCAGCAGACAGATGCCCGCTGTGCAAGCTAAACCTCCCGTATTCTAGAGTGCAGTGTGCATTGCATGAAACCCAGCTATAGATTACAAAGGACCACAACAAAGGATGCACTCATGGATTTCATCCCTGCTGCTTGAGCCAAGGGCATTAATTGAAATAAAACATACGTCAAAAGATAGTCACAGAAGCCACTTTGTTTTTGTAAGCAGTGATGACAATATGAAAGTACTGGTCATAGAAAATAACCCTGAAACAAACTGGCCACAAGTTGAGTCAGTTTAAATTACACAGAAAGTGAAACAAACAAACTCATAACCAAGATTTCTTTATTCCAGAAACTCCAGGACCTTAATATACCCAGTACGTGAAGTCAACTGGACTTCAGAATTCCCAAATATCAGCACAGAGGAGGCTCGGCACTGGAACTCAACACTTTCTGGAGCTTGTGACCTCAGGAAATGGAAACTCGCAGAGAAGAGGTGGGTAGAGCACTGCCAGATGGCTAATAGAAACAAGGGGATAGAGAAGAATCATGCTGAGGTAGAGGAAAAACAACTCCAGAAGCTTAATGCATTCAGATCAGGAGAAATGACTAATCTACTCCCCTGAGCACTGCAAAAACTGGCATGTGGAAACATCAGCTCCAGAATCAAGTGGTTGTGCTACCCCAGCATGTTGCATAAAAAGTCTCCTTGTGGTAGGATTGTAGCACATGTGACTTCAGCTGAAGGACATAAAATAGAAATTTGTGCACCTAAGATATCAGAAAAGGGTTAATGGGTTAAAAGTTGATGAAGAAAGATCAAAATACAGTTCCCTGATGAGGAAGTGCTGCTAAATATAGGAAAAATTAATATTCTAGTAGGAGACTCTAAAACATTTCATATACTGTCACATGGGAAATATTTCACCTATAAACAGAGTGAACTAAATAAAAACGCTCATGTAAAAAGTGAAATATTGTCATTATCTGTATCAGAAATTGGTAAGAGACAGAGGTGGAACTTCAGGTCATTGCTATAATTGCTATGATTGCCTTTTGCCAGTTTGCTATGATTGCCATTTTAAAGAGTGAAGTTCCAGCGTTATTCCCTTGAGAATTCAAAATGAGACTTGAAATGCTGTCTCCAAAACAAGAGTTTTCTATGATGAGTGTTGTATAGACCATCTCCTTTACTCATCACTTGGAGGGAAGGCTGCTGCAGTGAGCCCCACTGCAGTCCTACATTACATTTGATAACAGGGCCACAAGCAATCCAAAACAGAAATTATGGATGAGTTCATGTCCTAAGAACAATATCACTATGTATGCGCCCAGTTGACAATGGTTCAGACCACTCCTCAGATCGAACAGATCCTTCCAAAGTCCCCAAATGCCGCTATGACCTGAACTGATGGAAGTTTTGTCATATTTGTCCTGATGTGACACAGCAACCCTCCTGCAGACACACAAAGGGAACATTGCTAATGTAAATATCCCCAAATGAGTGTTTATAGCTTTTTGACCTCCAGTATTTTCTCTTTGTTTCCTCTTGACTTCCAAAGAGCTGCTTATCTAACATCTCAAAAGTCACACTGGGATGGTTGACTTCAGTCCAGCATCCAGGATCTGATTCCACTTTCAGTAAAACTGAATGCCTTTTGTTTAAAAATATAGCAACAAATCACAGTTAGTTCAGGAAACAGTGGCACTGTACACTTACGATTTAAAAGGATGTTAACAGGCTACTCTGTCCAAAAATCTTGAAATGGAAATCTATTTCATAATACTCTTCCAGACTCTAAATATATCACAGCAAATACGAATTACCACTGTGCCACCAATGCGGTTATTAAAGGCTTGGAATGTCTTTTATTATACTGACTCCAGCATTATTTCAGTGTGCTGTCCTCAAAATAGTCACTCTATTACACTAAGAGGTGATTAGCAAGCCTGAGTTCACTGGGATGTTGTGATAATATGCTGATATTTCAGAATTATACTCCTTGGATCCAGATCAGTTGCTCACAATCCAGGCCAACCAATAAGATAAAAATTACTGTTTGTCAGATGAAAAAAAAAGGTAGAATCACCAGAAAGGAAAATGTTATTTAGTTACCAGCTCTTCTGGGCATGCCAGGCAGTGGTGATTATGAAAGCCAGTGGACCTTTTGGGTCGACAAAAAATGTTTGTGGGTCCAGCTGAGGATGAGGTAAATGTAAAATGCACAGGGTGAAATGCTGGTCACACTAACAAAACTCCCACTGATTTCAGCATGGCTAAAGTTTCACTCTTCAGGGCCATTAAGTGCTCCAGCAGTTATCTGCACCTGTGACTCTATAGGTTCAGCATCCAAGATGAGACTGATCGCTAAGAGACCCTTAAATATCTCTTTTTTTTTTTTTTTAAAGGAGGAACTCCATAAAAATTAAGTATCTGACAGTGTCCATAAAAATGAAATTACTGTTCAGTGTAAAATGTAAGCTGAGGTGATAGCCAGAAAAAAATGACTTATAAAACTTTGCTTGATATGGAAAACAAGTGTCAGCTCCTTGCTGCTGTATTGTTAATACATGAAAATAAAAGAAAGCCTACAAGGTCTATGGGAGCTTATTGCAGATGAGTAATATTGAAGGCACCCTCATAAAAAGCATAATGTAGTTGGAAATCCTTAGCTGATCTCAGGGGTTTTCTTCCTTTCTTTCCTTCTTTCTATTTTTTTTTTACTTTCCCTCTTTTGTCAACATCTGTTTTAGGTCACCCTTGAATCCCACCTTCTCCCCAGAAGAACAACACAATAGTGTGCTCAGCAGATCCCCCCAGTACACTCTCACACACACATTCTCCAAATGACAAATAATCTCTATATATCTTCTGGGAACAATAAAAATCCTTGGATGTGCTCCCAGAGCCCTCAGGAAGTTCAAAAATCCTTAGAGGGGGGCCCCTGGATTGAGATTTTATCTCTAGAATTTTACATAACAAACTTGGTAAGTGTTGTGTAACAGTTAATACATATTCAATGGCCAAGGGAAAAAACCCCAACAAAACATTAAAAGTAACACCGGGGAAGGTCAAGTGAGTCAAAGGCCTGATGTGTTCTGATCACTTCATGGTGAGAGCTGGGATTCCTCTCTTTTATCACCTCTGTGCTATGCTCACTGGTGTTTTGGGGCCAGATCTGCCTCAGTGATGGAGCACCGTGCAGGGACAAGCTGCTGAAGCTCAGGTAGGACTAACAATGCTGAGGGATTTTCATGTGTTCTCCACGCCAAAATTTCTCTTCCTTCCTGCATTTCCTATATCATGTAAAGCTCCCCAGTACCATCTCCACAGTTTTATCAGACATTTTTGAACCTGTTTAGGCAACTCTTTCCAACTGCTTTTCTTTTATTAACTGTATTCTAAAACTGGTCAGCTGAGCCACAGGGCACCAGTATATGACAGAGCTACAAATACCTTCATAAAAAAGAGGATTTTCCAAAGGTTGTTCAAATGAGAATGTTCTAATATACATAAAAATATCTGTGCATGCAGATGCTTAAGAGTGTTTCTGCATGAGAAAACCAAACTGCCTTTGCAAACTACTGAGCAAATGAAAAAAAGATATATGTTTAAGGAAGTCTCAGATCTTAAAGGTAAACTAGAACAGCACTGGATCATTTACCCATGGAAAAAGAAATCAATTTGTTCACAGTTGTTTTTTAGTTTGATGGGACAACTGAATGCAGAGAACATCTCATGAGGAAGATGACCATTCACCACCTGTGTATCATAGAAATCATAAGCAAGTGATATTTACTTGACTCATTCACATTAATATTCATCTGTATTTAGGCTTTTGTTATACATTTTTCCTATACACTTACATGATGCAGTTTAAAGGTAGCAATGGGCCAAGACTGAAATTCTTTGAACTCTGACAATAATATGCTTTAGCATCCCCATTGAGTCCAGCCAATCTCAAATCACCTCTAGCAATAATTATTTCCAAAGTGTAACAGACAGCACTTCAGTTTCTGGTAAGTTCTTCTTCATAGTCATGATCACTTGTGTTTTGTCTTACAGTAAGTGAAGTGAATCACAGTGCTGATGACATTTTGATTCATTCTCTCTAAAGCATGGCAGGTTTTCATTGCACTCAATCATACCAATTTTAATAACAATTGCTTTTCGTGTTAAAATGTGAAATAAACTTGGGTATCAGTGCTGGCTAAATGTCATCTTATTGTAGTCAGAGGAGGCTAATTTAACCTGCCAGCAAGCAAAAGAGTATTAAAAGTAGAAAATGCTGAGAAATTCCATAAGCATGGAATTCATCCCCATATAGAGTGGGGGAGGCCCAGGAGCTATTTTAGTAGGACTTTAAGCCATAGCAATTTAAGTGGGATTTAAGTTGTGTGCAGACCTGCGCTGGCTTCCTGCACAGCAGAGACTTTCAACCAAGGGCATTATGAGGAAGCTGCAAAGGGATTACAAGCATTGTAGGTGCATTTCCCTCCTTGAGGCTCAGGATATGAATGCACACAAAACCTACAACAAGGTAAACGACGGTGCAAGCCCCCTGCATGTTAACTATGTGGTCACAGTAAATGAGATATTCTCTAAGAGAAAGAAAGTTTCTGTAACACCAGTATATTTTAAATCAGCTATTGCGTTCTCTGAGCACCTCATACCTCATCCCTTACTGTCAAATGAAACCGGGCACCGTCCCCGCAAAAGATCAGTCTTTTGAGATGCAGGGTTGGTCTTAAAATTACATTAAATGACTCTGTGGCTTCCAAGCTGCAGGTAGTTTGTGTGGAGCTTAAGGAGGGTGAACATATGGTTGTCCGTGCTCACTTATGCAGATATACCTTAAGATAGCTAAGAACAAGTTCTGTAAAAGCCAGTGTAAAAAGCCAGGAAACCTCTGTCTAATGGCAAATGCTCAGAAGTGAATTGTCACTGAGGCTACCTCTCCCTGCATACATTGACTGCCTGAAGTTAGTTTTGCTGCTAAACACACAATCAGAACCCTGAAGTGCCTTCCCTACATCGTCACCATTTGTTGACACAACCAATTAAGATACTCCTTAATGAATCTTAATGAACTTTCAAGACTTTTTCCAGCTGAAAATTTACCTCTTCTTACTGTGTTAATATTAATACAGATAATTATCCCAAGACAATGGCTTGAAACGGCAAAAATGGCAAGGAAGGAGCATCTGCAGTCAACAAGGACGGTGCAACAGGAGACTTCCTTTTTAACACTGTATAAAAGTTCACAAAATCATAACAGGAAATGATTTAGCTGTCTCTCCTTAGGATTTAAGAAAAGGAAGACTAAAGCTTGAGGGTAAGGTTTATGAGACTGTTACTGCACGTGGCTACTGGAGGAAAGGAAGGTGATGGTGCCTCTTGCTGTCCTCTGCTTCTCAAATGGCCCAGTGCACTATATTCTTACCTGGAGAAAGGCAGAAGACCAGTGTGGTTGCCAGCTTCTCCTTCTAGGGGTATTTTACATGAAATTATGGGTACTTGGAGTGTATGAGACATTTGGGATATCTACTGAGAAAAATACACCCATTGAAACAGGCAGATTTACATTCTGAGTGACATGCTGGAAGCTCAAGTGCCTATATCCACTTAGTGAATTTACTTCTCAGAATACTTTTAAAAGGATCACAGCTGTTAGTAGGCACAATAATGATTAGAAAAAGAAATTTGCCAAAGACAGAAAAAAATACATTTGCTTGGAAAACATGTTTCCATGAATGTTGCTAGTTTTAAGGGGAATATATATTGATCTTTGGTCTGTAATGTGCAGCTTCTGAAAGGTTTAGGTACCTAAAGGTCTAACCAGGTGCCTAGGAGAATTTTCATAAAAGACTAGGCATATTACTCCTTGTTTTTCGTTCATTTAAATTGGAGTTAAGACATAATTTTACTTAGATAAATAGTAGTAATTTTTTAAATAATGATCAGATTTATTTAACATAAAAATTATTTTCTAGTGATTCTAGGTGATTACCCAGAAATGTTAGCGCCATTTCTGGGTAAATTCTATTTTTAGACAGTTTTTAAAATTTCTTGAAAAGCACTCTTGGTGACTTCTTGGGTATTTTTGCGAACTAAAAACCAGGCTCAGCAGTCTCATTTCTTAAACTTATTTAACACAGTTACTGAAGCAGAAACTTATCATGCGTGAATGTGAAGCAGAGTCATTTGACTTTGACTGGTGCATACCTCTGAATACAGAGATAAACTGTATTGAGTCATGTATGGTATGTTTTTCTAAGGATTATAGCCAGGCTCAAAAGATCAAATTTCTGTCTCAGTTTCAAAGCTTCATTTTTCTGAATAGAAAGTAGATTGTATTTTTAATTTTTTAACAAATTAAAATCAGTTCAAATATGCTGGCCTCAGCATAAGGGTTATATATTTTGTAACTACTTTTTATTGCTATGTCTTTTTTTTTAAAGATGTAGACATGTTTATGAAAGAGACTAACTTGGATCCCACCACCAGGCAGCAAGTCAAGAATGATGCTCTCTTGCTTGAGGTGCTAGACTAGGATTAACAAAATCTACACTAAGATATTCACTTCTCTATGATCATCTTGTGTCATCATTTAAACTCATAGTGCCTTAGTTCCCCATTAAGAAAATAGTCATAATATTTCCATACTTTAATGAACCCCAAGAGGATTCCTTTAATGACTGCTTCTTTGAAATGTTCAAGTTTTTAAGTACTGTAAATGAATCAGCCTTATTCATAGCTGTGCCTAAAAGCTACTTTATATATCACTATATGAGAGGAAGCCAGAGTTCAGCCAAGTCAGCTGAGCATGGGATTTTTGGACGGAAAGAAAGTTAAGCTGTGATGGCCACAACAGTCTAGTAAGAGAGCAAGTGATGTGAGGAACCCAGACTTCTACAGTTCTACTGGCTTTAGGTTTGGGGGGGATTATTTGTTTTTGGGTTTGTTTTGTTTGTTTGTTTTTTTTTTTTGTTGTTGTTGGTTTGGTTTGGATTTTTTATATTTTTAAGTTTCCTTTTGCATGGGTGCTTTTTGCTCTGAAATCAGTAACTAAATAGTAAATCTTGACTCATGGTTACAAAAGCCTTAGCTATCACAGAAAGGCTGATTCTACAAAGGGAAATATGTAGCTAAACCTTAACGCCCATGAAGAACCTTAGCAGGGTCAAATGGTCCTCTTAGAGAAAGACTCCTACACTGACCTGCTGACATCAGCTGAGTTTGAGCAGCATCAGCATTCTGGTAGAAGGTGAAACCACACAGCCCAGCAATGTGTTTAGGATGATTTCATCACAGACATGATATATACCCAAAAGAGCCCTTGGAAGCAACATGGAAAGATTCTTATGAGCTCTTAGGGTCCTTAAAATTTACTCTTACCTTTGAAAAAAATTCTGTTTGCTTGAAGTTCCTCAAGAAGAAGAAAAAAATTACAGCACCTCCACGTTTCACCTGAAGAGTGTTTTGGCATTCCCCTCAGCTCTTGTGATCACCTCAGTGCTGGGAAGCAGGGAAAAGTGAGTGAAGGGTCCCCTGCATCTGCACAAAGGTGCTGCAGGTACGTGGAGTGCTGCTGGGGTCATTCTCTAGGACTGCAGGCAGCCTTCTCCTCTGTCATTTCCTCTGCACTTTGCTAGCACAGCGTGAAGCACACTGTTAGAAGCAGAGTTTATTGCAGGCTTGCAAACATTTATTGGGCAGCTTCTAGATTGGTGTCAAGTTATGGTCATATCATGTTCCCGAGAAGGTTTTGGAGATTGTTAGTGTTTCGAGGAAGGTCCCGCTGAGAATTCCCCTTTTACAGGAGTGAAAGGCAACACTGTTTAAGGAGATGGAGGTAAAGATATAAAGCCTCTCTTCTAGGCTGACCCAGCAAAATATTCCATTAGCTCAAATGGCAAAGCAATTGGTTTCAAAAAACCAAAGATGAAGTTTTAGATCCCTCAGCAAATTTATTTTGAGCATATCGTATCGTAACTGGTATGTAATTCATATTCTTTAATTAGACAGCTCTTTGATGGCCTGTAGCTGGGTATATTTTAGTAACTGGCTGTTTTAGTGGAAAGAATATTAAAATCCTTTGACAAGCAATGGGACCAAGTTTGGTGGCAAAAGGAACCACAGAAATATGCTTTTGCTAAAAAAAAAAGGCCTACTGGTGAGACATTTTTTTATTACAGCATATAAGTACTCTCACAGAGAGAGAGAGAAAGGGAAAGAAAGCATTAAAAGTTCTGTTAACCTATTAGAGAAAGGTTTAGCAAGAACCTATGGTGGAAATTTAAAGCTAAGTAAATTCAAATTAGAAACCAGATACACTTTATTTAATAGTAAAGCTGATTAAATAATAGAACAAAGAAGAAGAGACAGGTTGCTTTCTCCCTCTTTTGATGTCTCTATAGCAACACTGAATGCTCTCTGAAAAGTATGCTGCAGTCAGACGCAAACTCCTTGCTCCATAAAAAAAAAGAAATTACAGTATGTGTGATATGCAAGCCAGACAGGATGACTTAATTGCTACTTCTGCCCTGAACATATGTGAACCCATCTGACACCATTTAGTCTTGTTTCTTTGAAATTCCAGAATGAAAAATGTATTTTTTTTAGTTAATTTGTTGCCATAGTAGCCTTCGTTCAGTTAAAGAGGAGTCTATCCTAAGGGGCATAGACCAGCTATTTATTAAGAGTTCTCTTATTTTCCATCTACCATATTACCACTGCTGGGGTGTCATGGTTTGAGATAGCCCAAAATCCAATTCTCTAGCTCCATCCCCCTCCCACATCTTAACCCAATGTGAGATGGGTCTTTCCAGACAAAACACAACCAGACTCAAAGTGGGGGAAAGGGAATATATTACAATGACTATACAAATAAATACTACAATACATTATACACACGACTACAACTATCTCTACCATGACATAAGTATTTACAATGGATCAGATCTCTTCTCCCCTCCAAATAAAAGTCCAGGAGGGAAAGAAGGACAGATCCCTTCCAGTCTCTCAGGGCAGCAGCTTCTTCAGAGTAGCAGTCACTAAGCAGCAGCATCTTCTAAGGCAGCAGGTTCTCTCTCTCTCCTGTTTCTTGTAGCAGCTGATAGCTGGATCTCTGCCAGCACACACGAGGGGGGTATCCCCCTCGGCCACTCGTCTCTCCAAACGAGTGGTCTTCTGTGGGCTTCGTAACCCCAGACAAAGGCCGTTTCACCACGTCATATCACGAAGCACAGGGGGTCTTCGTGACGGTCTGGTATCTTCAGGAGATTCAAGCTCCTTGCAGGGCCTCTGTGCCCTGTCTCAGGCTGCGAGCTTCTTTGTAGCTTGCAGCAAGGGAGGGCCTCAAGGCCAACCTCCCACACTCCGTCCTGGCTGAGCTCTCAGGACGACCGAGCTTCTCAGCTCCTCTCTCTCTCTCTCCGCTGCTGCATGTACTTCAGGGCTCCTCTCAAAATAGGAGTCCATCTATTCCTCCTTCTCGGAGGTCTCAAAGGAGTTTTGGGGGGTCTGGTATCAGTTCTTACCCCCAGAACTCTGCAGAACTCTGCTGCTGACTCTCTCTTCCTCGGCTCTCCTTCCAGGAGTTCTTTCTCTGGTGTTGCATGTCTCTGTTGCTCCATCTTATCTCTTCTGGCTCTCTGCCACCGTTTCTCTGGTCAGTGCCAGCTGCTGCTTTCTCCGGCCACTGCCCACGGCCACTGCCCATGATGGAGAAAACATCTCCCAGCATAACTATAGGCACCTAGCCCAGCATTATGCTGTTCCAGGTCCCCACAGGCCCCCCGCTGGGGCTGGGGGCCAAAGCCCCCCTGTGGGGCTCAGAGCCCCTTCCTCGTGGCTCACAACATGGCCACCTTCTTCTCCCTCAAACTACAACTCTTCTCTTCCGTTTGGTTGTGGTATGTTTACATTTTTGCAGGAGCGCTCATTGGACAGAATGTCAAAACTTCCAGGGGTTTCCACCCCTTGGGGTCTACCACTTTTCTTATCCTCTGGGGGAAAACAAAGTCCAAACCACTATACGGGGTCACTAAAGCATACTGGCTAGAAACAAAAAACAAGAGTCTCCAGTGACATAATTTTGCTGGGGACCCTCTGATTCTGGAACTTGATCTTTCACTGGCTAAAACAATCCCAAATTGTTGAATGAACGATTTTTTTTTTTTTTTGCTTAAAAATATTGAACAATGTGGAAAGATATGTTTTCCTTTCCCATTACTTCTATTGTTATCTTGGTCATGTTCTTTCTGATTTCCTTTAGATATAATTTTTTTCAATATACAAATATACACATAGTAGCACCAGTAACTCCATATTAAAGTTTGGAAAAGATTTTGGATTTGGAGATCTCAGCAGGGTTGAGTTAGTATGTCATACAGAGGGGTACATAGAAAAATTGTCGGTTTAAGCCAATTATCATTTTAGAGGCCTGTGGTTTGTTATCTGGTGTTGTTTTTTCTAGGCTTCAGATTTCAATACCTGAATTGAAGTGGAGCTAAGCCAACCAAATAAATTCAAGACTGTTTGAATGATTTTAATGGCAGTGATATAATTATTTAAAAGATTGGCATTTCAGATTTTCCTAACAGTGTTGGAAAAAACAGAAAAAGGTTAAGCTCAAATACACAAAACAAATCCACGTTTTGTTTTTTCATTTCCATTTCAAAGCAATTAACCTACTTTCCAGTCTTTCCACAAACAATGAAGATAAAGGTTGAAATAGTTCAGAAAATACTTGGATAGAAGACACAAGAGTCTCTGCATACTGAATCATGTCACTGAACTCAATTTATTTGATGAATGTGCCAATTCTGAATTGTGAAGTTGAGCATAATAAATGATTATTGAAAAACATTCTATAAGTACTTTTTCATATCACTGTGCTCAGGATGAAAACATACCTTTTTTCAGGATAGAGAACTAACAAGTCTTAACTGCTGTATCTACCAGAGATGCACATGCACTGGTAGAGGAGCAGTCCCTGAATTTAGGGTTGTAGCTTCTCTGCTTCTGTAATAACCCTGTAGTAAGAGTTGCAAGACTGGTGGGCAGCTCCAATCCTGCCTTGAGCTTTCATTCTTTTCTGTAGAGAAAGATTTTGGTTCCACCTATACCAGAAGACCACTTAGGGTTATCAGAGACTTGCAGAAACCTCTTGATCATGATTTCTGACTTCAGTAGTCATGAGGCTGAAGTAAGAAAAAGCTTGAAAAGTGATGGATAAACTCATAGATACTGAGGAGTAGGATGTCTTTTGGTCACTGCAGTCATCTGGACTCTTCAGCTCAGGTCAATGGCCTGTTACTTTGACTGGACACCACAGTGCTCCTTTTTTCTCCTGGCAAAAAGAGGTATAGCCTCTACTTGCCATAGAGGTGTGAAAAAGAAAGCAGGGGTAAAAAGCCTCTGCAGGGTTGAAGTGTTCAGGGCAAAGCAGAGTATGTCTAGTCCCAGAAAAAGCAGATATGAATGGCAGATTCTGGGCCAGACAGAAGTGGGACCTAGGGACTGAACAGTGATCAGGATGGCAGAGTGTCTGAATGTTTGTCACTACGTGGTAATGGCAGTTGCTGTAGCAGAGTGGCTGGCACGAATTCAGCTCTTCTGAGAAGTAGCCATGTGAACTCGAGAAGATCCACATGGTTTTAAAATATATTTCTGAAATACACTAGGTTGTGAGTGGTTCAGAACAAGATTTTCCTCCTTCTGTAGAACTGCCTTCATCTCACTCTTTGTTTTGATTCTGAAACACAAAGACAGTGGCAAGCTCAGTGAGTGGGTACAGGATGACATATACAAAAAGTGACAGCTCTTATATGATATCCATATCCTTAGCCCCTCTTCTTGAGCTGAAGTTGAAAGTCAGTGTATCATATCCAAATAAAGAATAACAGGCAAAATTCACAGTGTGGGAAAATACTCTAAGACTGACCAGCATCACTCAAGATTTGCCCATGACAGATTATTAGTCAAATTTCTGCTACTTGCCTGCCTTAACTTCTGTGCATAAGCTCTGCTTTTGGAGAAGCAGCAGCTCATGGGAGCAAGCTTGCATGCTGAGAGCTGCATGGGATTTCTTCTCTGTTACACTCCTGTGCCAGCAGAGACAGCCCAGAACATGAGGAGGCTGAAGAAATGGTTTGTCCCTATAATTTTGAGAAGTCGTGGCTGCAGCATCTGAGCAGGGAGCTCCCACGACACGAGAACACAGTGAGGGAACGTGGTCTGCCAGGTGCTGTCAAGTATGTTTTGCCAAGACAAGGCAGATACAACCTTTATGGTTTAAAGTGAGTACTGTACAGGAAATTAAATACATGTGACAGAGACAAGGGGAGCTAAGAGACCTCATAAACACAGATGGAGCCATCTGTATCTCCAGTTCAGAGAGCACCTGTTAGCAGCTCACATGCCACATGCATCCTGCTGTTGGAAGAGTCCTCAGGAGACCTGATTCCCAATCCACCTCATTCATCATCAGGCCTCACCGTTTCCCCCTAGAGAAGACTATAGCAAGGAGAGGGATAACAGATGGTGGCCCAGCTGGTCCGCCTCAAAGAGAGCATTGCTTGGAAGGCTCATCTCCAGTAGGAAGTCCCACAGCAGTGTTTCTTATATTGGAACCTTAAGGAAGTGTCAAGCCTGTTCCTAGCACGTATAAACTACACAGTCAGAATCCCTTGTTAGTACAATCCTGGATACACTCACTGAACAGCCTTGCAGACCACAGTTGTTATATTTGACCTGAGCAAAGAGATAGTTGCTGAGGCTGCTGGATCTTTGCCAGGACCTTTGAATTGGATTCTGAGCTTAACAGTCCAAAAATTTAGCCTAAATGCCCAAATTCCCAAATTTTCATACCTGTGTTCATACCCAGTTAAAAACGCAGTGTAATGTGCAGGGATAGAGCAAAACATCAGCAGTGTCATTCAGGTTGAAGTCTGCAGATTTCAGATAAAGACTGTTTCTCAGTCTTTATCAGAATAATTATAATCTTTCATCGCTCTGGAAGAAAATGATGTAATTGAGTACCTCTCCAAAATGGACCAATGACTTAGTTGTAAGGACTCTCACAGTGTCACATGCTTACATATTATCATTAGAAAAACTTCCAGCCTTAGAAAAACTTCCAAATGGCAGAAATCAAAGAGGAGAGTGACTAGTCTGAGGCATTTACTAGAGTATCATGTCCCAGCAGGTGTCAGGAGAAAATCCCGTGCTTTTCATGTCTAGAAAACAAGAATCTATTTGTAATCTCATTCCTTATAAAAGGTAAGGAAGGTATAAAGAGGGGTCAGGAAAGAGAAAAACCAAAATGGTGGTGGCCGTATCACAGCTCTGTAAGGTCTGTCTTGTGCAGTCCCGATGATCTTTACCAGCTTTATCAATTAGCTGCATCAGAATTAATATCACCTACCAGCTCCTTTTGAAAGAAAATGTTGCAGCCATTAACACAAATAATACAACCAGAAACACAGCTCCTGGTGCAAAAAGTCTGTGGTGTGATGTGTGTAGAAATGGAAGTGCTTGCTAGTGAATGGCATGGTACAGTTTATTTCCTGTAAGGAACTCACATGCAGAAGACCCTAGAGAACCCAGCTGCTTCCCTGTTCAAAATTATGACTATATTACTCTGTGTAGAGTAAGATCTACCACATTAGACTTGCACTCTAGCTCTGGTACAGACTTGTCTCTGAAGAGTCAGAGACAGGGATTAATCCTGCACAGGGATTAATCCTGCACAGAGATCTGGGGATTTCTCCCTAGGGCTCACTCAGTCTTTACTAAAACCAAAGGAACCTGGGAAAACATGGGATCTGTTGCTTCCTCCTCTGAAATGAAACTGGCCTTTGACTTCAGCATTGCAGAATCAGGACAAGTATACACTCCCAGCACAGGCTCCGCTGTCAGGAGATGGAGCAGTACCTTCTGGGAAGTTTTCATCATCACTGTTTAATGAGGAACATGAAAAGGACATGGTGATCTCGCTCACACACTACTTACATGCTTGTATGAAGCTTTGCCAGTGCTGTCAAGCACATAATTACCATCTTCTGTTAGTAATGAATAGGGTGTAAACATGTGCTACATATCCAAATAACACGTATGAACTATTTGCCCCCTTGAACCTAATTTATACCATTGTACTTCGAACTCATGTAGAATATTGTAAAACAAGTAACTCTAGAATAAAAGGTCAAGCTGGAGTTTTTCTAAGACCAGGAATGAAAACAAATATTACAAACATTACACAACAAAAAGCCTAAATATTATTCCATGAGGAACTGTTACATTTTTAAGAAAACAATGTTAGTAACAAAGAATTCCTTGTAGATTTCCAGCAAAGATATTTGATTAGTATGCCTACGTGCTTTTCAAATGCTCATCAAGAACAACAGCTGGTAGTGACCAAACTCTTCACACATCTGGTCTACTCCTTTCAAAATATTTTGAAACCCCAAGAAAAAAAGAGCATCAGGAAACAAGATGTGTGTAAAGCAGATTTTTCTTCAATGAGGCTGTGACAGGGAGAGTGATGAATTTGTTTCCAAAGTACCTGTTTTTAATAGTCAGCAGCAAGATGTTACCCAAAAAACAAACAACTCTTACGAGAAGCTGGATGTCTTCCTTTGCACATCTAGAAGGGCTGTCACTTCATGTCTCACTAGCAGAGCAAATGCACTAGCAACACTATCTATGAGATCTGAGGGAGGACTTGCTTTTCTATTACCGACTCTCAGTTCTTCATGTATAAATATAATAATCATAAATGGGATCTGATAACATTCTTCTCCCCCCTTGTTAAACTTTTAAGTACTACACCCAGTACCTAAAGATTTTATTTAGTGTGATGAACCAATACATTGGGGACTTCAGGTAACATATGGACACAAAATGTTGGATGTACTGAATGTAAATATGCAGATTCTTTTGTGTAAATACATTTCAACTGGAATAAGCAAGAAGGTATGCTCAGACAATTTACATTTTACCTCTAAACTTAATACATGAAAAATTATCACCCCAAAGGTTTGGGTGTTATCTAGAGTAAATGGAGCATTTGTGAACTCTTTCCATGATGTTCGAGTAGTTCTTGTGTGAATCCTAACAAAAACTAAGAGCTCAGGGTACTCACTTTCACACAGAAAGGAAAATATTACTATATCTGCTGAATAGTAGTAATAATAATGATAGTAAGAAAGTGCCATGATACTGGATGGATACAATGTTGAAGAAAGAATTATCATAATAATTATTCACAGTGAAACAGGTTGGCTCTGTCCTAAGAGTGTGTTTCTAGAGAAACACTCAAAACCTTTAATGTAAAATATTAAGATTTATTTCTGATAATAGATGCTGAAATCTCTATACCTGAGGCTGTTGTTCAGTGTCAAATATCAACAGAAACATATATAGATGCATATAAAGACTGTAGAAATTAGGTTAAAAATATATTTTTCTTAATCCTATCTTAGTAAATACTTTTCATGCAAGAACTGAAGACATTGCTTTCCATTGGAAAAGTGAGCCAAATTTTAGTACTCAGTTGTGTGATAGAGTTATAGCTTGAACTTTACCAGGGCACCAATAAGAAAGCAGCAGTTGCCAGCAGCCAATTCTCTTATGGCTGCATGTGAGGTACAACAGCAATGAGAACACGTGTCTAAGGGAGCTCTGATAATCTCGTTCACAGCTGGAATTTTTCATGGGTACCATATTGGACTTTAGGCAATGCTCATTAAAAAGAAACAAAATTGCTTGCAAATGCAGTTTCAAATTCAAATTTCAGAAGACACTAAAATGCTTCTGATTATTTTTCCTTTCTACCTTATTTTTCCTTTCCCCAATTACATTCATGGCCTGGAATGTACAACTGCAATGAACAGTGGTTTAATTTTCAATTTTATCTCTAAACACAAGTCATATCTTATTCCTTTTTATGGTTCCTCAAAGTCCAAAGGTCCTTGATAATGAAGTTTCAAACATTTAGATAAGATTTATAATAAAATGTAAATTAACTTGTTCAATTATTGGCTATCCTGAAAAAAAAGGGAGAGTTGCATACATAATAGATTATTTCTATTAAATGCTATGTATCATTTCTTCATATCAAGGGCTATAGTGAGCTGCTGCCTCTATGGATGTTTGCCATGTGGGTTGCAGACATCTGTTGAGTGTCAGGGAATGTAATCAAAGGATTTGCCAAGAACTCCATCAAAAACGTGCCTTTTACATTTTTCTTAGTTGAGAACACCATCCACAGTAGATTGACCTAATGGAGGACAACACATTGAACTGGAAGCAAAATGTTTAAAGTGATGCAAGTCTCACTGTTAACCCCATGAATTCTTAAAAATTTTGTCCTTAGAAGTCGAGGTGGGCTGCAAATAGGATGCAAATACCACCAAGGAAAGCTCCTTGAACCACCCTGCTGCTGGCCATGGGAGCTGACTGAGGATGGGCTCTGTTCACTCCTCACTGTTTCCGTGGGATTTATTTTTGCCCTGAGATATCTAGAAAGGCAATATTCTCAGCTTGTATAACCATAGCTCCTGGGGAAAATAAGAACAGCTGGATGTATCTGCTTGCTTCCCAGATTGCAAATCAAGGGAAAAATCCATCTGCATCCACCCAATTTGCTCCTACATAGGAGCTCATTCCAGCCAAGTATTTAACTCCCCAAAAGGCCATGGAAATGGGGCCTATATATTCAAGAGAGGGAAGAGTTTGCTTTTGTGTTGTCTCATGGCACTTGGTGTTGCTTTTATTACCCCAATAATAAAAACCTCTCTAAGTGTCCTAAGTGTCCATTCATCAATCTCCTTTCTTTCTGCAATAGCAAATAAATAAATAAAAAAAAGAGCTACAAATCTCAGACTTTTAAGGTTTTTATGCCTCACAAATTGCACAATCCTGTTTTTCATATAGCAGAGGGTCATGATATGAATACTACAGAAGTCACTAAACGGAAGAGTTCTGGCATCCTTCATAAACTATTCTATGTCAGACCACAGAAATATATTCATGTCAGTGGAAGCTTTACAATAAATTAGCCCAGTATAATAGTACCACCCACTAGGATGGTTACGGTCTAGAGTCTGCTCATCCTCTGTGACATACTTGTTCATTCAGTGATTTATAGTATGGTATACAGCATTTCTGTCCCAGAGTGAACACTCTTTGTGTGGTCATTTACAATTACAGAGAAAGGGGGAAATAAAGCTTTGGGGATTTAGAATTTTTCACAGCAATTGAAAACCCCACTTAAAAAAACATCATGATTTAAAACATTCACACCAGGGTTGAGATCCTACCCCTCCTCTGCCAACGGGGTAGGTCAGAAATGATTTCAATGGAGTCAGTAAAATTATGGGTAGGTAAAACTACTATGGGAGAAACAAACCCCAGTCATTCCTTCTCAACAAGAATATATTCCAGACTGAGGATATTCCTCATAAAGAAAAGTGTTTAAAACCACTAGCGACTTCCAGAAATCAGGGTTTGGACTGTCATTAACTTCATTCTAAAGGAAAGGTCAAGTCAGGAGGCTCAGATGTCTAAATGTCTTCACAGCTAGAAGAGACTTCAGTTCCAATGGTTTCAAGACAGTATCTGCTGTAGATCTCTGAATATTGACTGAGTAAGCCACATGAAATTATCCTTCATGGTTACTATAATGCTAATATGAATAATAATGAGTATGTGTAACTGGTAGTTGCCCAGCTGGAAAACATAAAGTTTCCGTATGTATCTGCCAATTGGACTTTTAATGACAAAACCACAGACGTTTGGACTATTTGAAAGAGGACAAATGGAATAAAAACATACTATCTCTGTGAGAAACTATTTGATTTGTAAACTGCAGCATTGTAAAACAAATGTCATATGTGTAGAAAAAAAGAAGTGGAAATGGTTCTTGAACACATATGGAAGAAAGTTTTCTTGATTTAGTACTTATTGCAATAAAACTTATGATTAAAAATGCAAAGGCAGAAATATCTCTGCTTTTGACTATTTCTTAATGTTCATCCAAAGGAAATTTCTTTTCTGGGGGAGGAAAGGGGGCAGTTTAGTGATTTCTGACCTCAGCTGATACTAAAGTGCTCTGAAACAATAAGGCCCAGGGGTGTCGAAGGCAGCTGCCTGAATTCCTCAAAAAATATATTTACAGAGGCTATTTTGAGTTCCCTGCATTTCTGTAATGGAATCCAGCTGCTCTGACCTTTCAAAATTACCTCGTACAGTGTGAACAGCAGCACAGATAAGTGTTACGTTAAATTGCAGTTAGATTCCAACTGCTCAGCGTTTCGGTTAAAGGGCTGACATGAGAGAAAGCAAAATAAGAAAGAAAATTATATCTCTGATCTAAGAAGTAAAATAAAAACTTCACTCATCCAGAATAATGGTTTGATGAGACCCCTGACATGAAAATACTATATGCTAAATGAAACTGGAAGATGTGAGGGTACGCTCTTGTAAAACACCAGGAAACCAAACTTGAAAGAGAAGGTCCCTTCTCTCATCTCACTCCTGAAATAATAATTTTACCTTCATTCTTTCTGGAATGTTTTAGGAAGTAGTGCCCTGAAGTTCAGTTAAAAAGCCTTTATGTAACATTAAAAATTCAGATTTCAGTTTTGGTGAAACCTGTGCAGAACAAAATGGCACATACCAAGATGAGTAAGATGGGATCTGGCAAAGAGCTAAGCCCTTTCATACCTACTGGAAACAAACTGATAAAATATAGTGGATAATTGTGCTATGAAGCAAGTAAAGTTTAGAGCCAAAGTACATGGGAGAACATCCTTCATCTTCAGCTAATGTTAAATGAGACCTAAAATCAGAGCTTGTGAAAAAAATTTTTCTCCTTTACCAGAAATTTAACAAAAAGCATTCCCTGCAATCCAATCAAATAGACTCCGTGTTCACCCAACTCTAGGTAAGAAATGACATGTCCATGCCTTTCAACATCTACCAGGGCTGGTCCGACCTCAGCTCTTCCTGGTGCAGTAGGTCCCTGTCTTGCCCAAGCTGCATGTCCTACCGGGCACCATATTTATCACTCCTCCTCAGGCAGCGGACAATGGCTGATGAATGTGATGAGCTGAGAATGAGGCTCAGAATCCACTTCTCACCCACAGATCTCAGCGACTTTTTACATCACAAATCCTTTGTTTTCAGCCAAGAGCTGAGCACATGGAAGAGGCAAGAGCAGAGCTTTCTGGCCCTTGTCTTTTTTAAAGTCATCAGGGTCAACATGACTCATGACTCACGTCCTTTGAGTCTGTGACTCTGGACTTTTTTCCTTTGCTCAGTATTTTTATGCCTTTTTCTTAAAGGTCCTAAAAAACTGATGAGAAAACACAGCTGTGAAGTAAAGCCTGTGAAATGAGCTGTACTAAGGCAATACCAAAAGGCAAAAAAAAAAAAAAGAAGAAAAATCACTTATTATCTTTGTGTTTGATGACTTTAATTGAATCTCATTGCCTTTCCAATATTTACCCAAGTATTTTTTGAAGCTTGGGGTGGTCCATATTGCTGAACTTGAATTTTGGGTAGTCAGTAAAGCCTTGGAGCATATTTCCAGGGAGAGAGTGTTCTCCCTCTGCACCCCTTGGATGCTCTCCAAATGCAACTGCCACCTTCTCTGCCACAGCTGCCCACCTGTGGGTGTGTTTCCCCCACCACAACCCTCTCTGGGGTGCAGGTGAACCCACATGGTGCGGGACCACTTGGCTGAGCAGTGCATGGGCAGGAGGTGCAGCCTGACCACCCTCGAGCCCCTTCCAGCTGCTCTGTGTTCATGTTGCTTTTGAGCACAGGTTCTGTCTCACTGTTATGTACAGGTGCATGCACAGCCTTTTAATGTGTTTTAGGAAATAAAGTGCCATCCCACTAGACTGCAGAAGCAAGGCTGGCTGCTGTGGGAGTGAATGCAGGTCAGACCCACGATCCCGCTAAGATCAAGGCATGCTTGATAATTCTGTGAGCCTTCAGAGGAAGGAAAATGATGCTTTAATGCGTCCCTCTGGCCTTAGGGTGGCAGCCTTGCAGCTGTACTGAGAATCACACGGAGTTCCTGCGCGCTTCTCCCTTCTGCAAAGGGAGTCAGAGTCCCTCTGAGAGCATCCAACTTTGGGCACGTCCCCAGCTCCCTCTTACAAACAAACCCACCTCTTACAGAACTGTAAGACATATGAGCAGAGCTGGAAACTCCCAGGCTGTCTGCTGCTATGATCTGAGTCAGCCAGAAACATGCCTCATGTGGTGTCTTATTTTCTCTGCCCAGATTAAGCTCTTAGAGCCTGCCACCTCATTCCAAGGTAGAAATGATGCTGCTGGATACTTCAGAGAGAAGTTCTGGTAAGTGATGACATCTAAGGAAAGTTTTCACATCTAGATGACCAGCTCAAAAAAAAAAAGATTTACTGTGTAAGACATATGAAATGAACTTGGTGCACTCAGCTAAGCTAATCACATAATCATAGAATGGTTTGCGTTAAAGGAACCTCAAAGATCACCTAGTTCCAAGCCCACTGCCATCTGCAGGGACACTTTCCACTAGACCAGGTTGCTCATCCATCATGGCCATGTGGGGCATCCACAGCTTCTCCAGGCAACCTATTCCACTGCCTTACCAACCCCACAAAAAAGATTTTTTTCCTAACATCTAGTTCAAATCTACTCTCTTTCACTTTGAAGCCATTTCCCTTTGTCCTGTCACTACATGCCATTGTAAATAGGCTCTCTTCAGGTCACTTGTGGGCTCCCTCCAGGTACTGGAAGGCTGCAATCAGGTCACCCCAAAGCCTTCTCCAGGCTGAACAATCTGATTTCTCTCAGCCTTTCCTCATAGAAGAGGTGCTCCGTCCCCCAAATCATCTTGGTGGCTCTTCTCTGATCTCGTTCCAACAGGTCAACATCCTTCTTGTGCTGGGGACCCCACAGATGAATGCAGTACTCCAGGTGGAGTCTCACCAGAGTGGAGGAGGGGGGCAGAATCACCTCTCCTGACCTGCTGGAGACATTGCTTTGGATGAAGCCCAGGACATGATTTGTTTCCTGGGCTGCAAGTGCACACTGACGGCTCCTGTTCATTCTCTCATCCACCAGCACCCCCAAGGCCTTCTCAACAGGCCTTCTCGATGTGTTCCTCCTCCAGCCTGTATTGATACTAAGGGTTGCATGCAGGTCTTTGCCACAGTAAGAACCATCACACCACGTATCCAAAATATGAGTTGAAGCCACAGAGCTGTTTCATTTATGTGTTGTGAAATCTAGGACCCCATGACTTCAAGATTTTAGTTTCCCCACAACTATCAGACCCATGGCTGACACGTAGGGACAAAGCAAGAAGGAAAGAGAGCAAGGGGCTTTTATAGAATTATAGAATATCCTGAGTTGGAAGGGACCCACAGGGATCATTGAACCGAACTCCTGACCTGCACAGGATGACCCCAAGAATCACAACCACGTGCCTTACAGAGTTGTCCAAACACTTTTTGAATTCTGGCAGGCTGGTTGCTCTGACCACTTCCCTGAGGAGCCTGTTCCAGTGCCCAGCCACACTCTGGGTAAAGAACTTTTACCTACTATCTAACTTATACCTCCTCTGACCCAGCTAACAGGGAAGAAATGCTTATTAAAAAAAGGTTCAAGGACTCAACTCCTATATTCCAACTGAAAGAACTTTAACATTAAATGAAAAATGTGAGGGGATGAACCAGTGAATCAGGAATAGCTGTTCTGTAATACTATTGGCACAGAATAATTCCACTCCTGGGACTGGTTTCCAAACATGTATAACACTCAGTTCAAATGAATAAAAGATGTAGGTGCACAAAACCTTTGGAAATCATGTCTTTTATGCTTTGTCCTTCTCTCTTTTCTTCCCCCCCCTTGTCTGAATGTATTTGCAGAGGCCAGCTGGATCCAATTGCTAGGACAGTAGTATTACACTTCCCACCCCCCCCACACACACTTTTTCTCCTTTTACATCAGTAAGTTGGCAGAAAGGTTATTGTCATCATTGCCCAGAGCCAAAGGTCAGCATGAAAAAAGAACTTGTGAATAGTTTAAGGAAGAAAATCCAAACTGTAAGTTAATATTCTTACTTTACAAAACTATAAAAACTACTTTTTTGTTCAAAGTTAGATTGATGTGGAATTGAATTCCAGATTCTGGAACATGCGTGATGTAGAAAGGTCAGGGGGAATGAATATTCAAGATTCAGAGGCAAAGTCAGAAGCATAAACTTCCCACACATTCCATCCAAGGCAGAATTTTTCCTTTCATATTCTGCTGGTAGGATATTATACACCGATTGTCAGTGCTAAGCTCCAAAGTGCAAGGTTATTTTTTAAATTGCACAGTTCACTGTTCCAAAATCAAATGTCCGCATTGAACCACTTCCTATTAAGTGGCTGCTTTTTTAATTTGACTCTTGCATTATGACCCATGGTGGGATCTCCTTCAGCTTGGAATGGACCTGTCTACAACTTAGTGTCAGAGAAGTCTCCAGGGAGGCCCTTAACTCTCTCTTCTGCTTGCTTTGAAAATCTGCCAAAGCAAGGGGATATTAAGAGCCAGTTCTGCTCTGGAAAAAAACTGTCGTGAGTGGCACAGTGTTTACCATGTCAGTGTTTCCATTCGATATTTGAAGAGCTTACATGTTAATGTGTTTTTTTTAAGAAGTAGCTTAATGAGTACAGGCTAGGTTTAAAAAAATTTGAAAACTTCTTCTCTCCTTATGTTTAATGTCAACTGACAGATGCTCCAGACCACACCGTTCATTCTATATCAGTGCATCCACACTGCCTCCACCTGTACCAACACAACCACCTTTCCCAGAAAAGGGAAGAAAAATCATGCTCAGAATTTACATTGAGAGGAAGTCCAGTTGTGTCCAGAAGCCTAATATACAACTAAATAAGTCGTATAGAGACCTCCAGCCTTTTACTTACAGTGCACCAGCTCACCTGGAAGTGGAGTCACTAGCAAAGTGTAGCTGAGAAAGGAGCACCAACACTAACATGCCTTAGGAAACTGCCAGTGGGCTTTGGTGGCTTTCTGGTAGATGCCTCTATATCTATCTCCTTCCAGGGAAGGCCTATGTTCTTCAAGCTGTGTGGTTGGCTCATTCTCAGTGTGTGGAAGGTGTCTTCCTCTGAGGAAGCCTTACAGCTTGTGTGGTTTTTCCAGATTTCTGGTTAGGGCTGCCGAGACGGAGTGTTAGCTGACAAGGTGGTGTTAGATTAAAGGTTGGACTGAACAATCTCAGAGGTCTTTTCCAGCCTAGTTGATTCTGTGATTCTGTGAAGAGCCCTACAGCTGCATTCAGTTCTTCTTGCTGCCAGCTGGGACTAGACAAGAGCATGAATGTGACCGAATTTGCTGTTTTCATTTCTAAGCTACTCTGGTACCCAGAGTGAACTCAAGGCTTTGCTACCTCTGTCTGCTTGGAAACAGCAGTTGCAACAGCAGCTCCTTTTTTTTTAGGAGACCTGGAGCAAGTCTGAGAATTTCAGAAGCTGGGTTGATTCTCTCATAGCTGAAAGAAGTGGTTAAGAGGCTAACAGTGCCAAGACACAGCATAGGAAGAGGAGTTCACATGTGACAGGAGTTATTTCCTTTGGCAAATGTGAAGGAGGTAGAGGAATGACCAGCCCCAGCAGAAAGCCCCTGTACCTCATGTGGACTTTCTAGGTCAGCTGTTTCCCTGATGTGCTCCATTTGCTAGTTGCAAAGAGAAGGAGGTGGGCGTGGAGGGAAAAGGAATGGCCAAACTTAGACAGCTGCAATGTGTACTGGCCAATTTCTATATGATCCACTGTCCACCCCCAGCGAAAGATGTGTGAAGGAGAAGGAACATCTGCATTTCCTTCATTCTTATCTTGCCCTTTGGGACTCATAGCCAGTTGGTCTAAAGCTGTTGTAACTTATCTTGTGTGTAAGATCAGCACATACAAGCTGTAACTGGCACCCAAAGTGAAACCAACTTGGTTTTGGCTCTCTGTGGAGCAGAAGTTCAGAGGACTTTGATTTTCATCCAAACAACACCTCTCTGCCATTTGAGTCTGCTCAAATGAACCTAACTGTAAGGTTCTGTAAAAAAATGGCCAGTGAGGCTTTGCCAAAACCAAACACGCTTTCCTCCCTGGATAATTCTACTGTTCAGCAATGGAAAGTCATGAACACCTCATCATGCATCTCATGGATAAAAAGTGACATGTTGTGAATCACTGGAATCCCCTGGTCTGCTTGAATATTCCATTTTTATCAAATATAATACAGGTCTTTTATTTTTTCTCCAAAAATAAGGAGTTTGTTTCCAGACAACAGACCTAGCTTTACATTTTGTGTTTCTGGTTTTTTCTTAAGGCTATGGTATTTCTTTTCAGCCACACTTCATATCCTTTTCCACATTTCCATATTTATTTTTTTTATCTGCCATAAACATGGTGCATAATTTTTCCTTTTTCTGCACTTTTTAAATAGAACAGGCTGTTGATACCAAACCACATCTTCTTTCACTAGTGATCTTCAGATGCAAATGTAAAATATGGTGAAAGTAATTGTTTTTCCAACAATAAGAAAGCTTTTTAAATGTATCTGGCATACGAGGAGGTTGCTATATAAACCTTACTTTTGATTTATTTTACTTCACAAGTAACTTGTTCGTTTTTAAATCCCAGTGCTATTTTCTTCACTGAAGAAGGTCATAAGAGGTTCAATAATGGCTAAAACATCAGCAATAACCAGGAAAGTGTACTGTTCTTTGGAAATAGTGAGCCTTACAAAGAAACTGATTTTGAAAGTCCATGGTACTTTAATATTGAGGTTAGGATGCAGTTATGGAATAAATTTACAACCAACATCACAATGCTCAGCATGACTAATAATTAGCAAAAAAAATGTAACTAGTAGTTCATCAAGACTCTTCTTGTGTTTAGAACAAATGCAAGTGCCAGGTTTATTTTTATTCCCTCAAGCATGACGTAAGGTTTCTTCCACTGGAAAATCCCCTATTAGTATATTTATCTGGATTATATAATATTGTCCATGGGGCTTTTTCTACTTCTGATGACTTATACCTACGGAATTCACTTTATAAACAAAATTCTCAGCATGTGATTTCAGTGGCTGTTGTGCTCAGGAGTGACTCCTCTCTGACACACTTCTGCCCGAGCCGCCTGTGGGCAGTGTCCGGTCCCATCCCTGCTGTCAGAGTGCACTGTCAGCATTGCTCATGGAGGTCTCTTGACTCATCCAAATGGATGTACTTTTAAGTGCCTCTGTTTGAAATTTTGTTGAGAAGTCCTGAAGGAAAACGTGTAACTGCTTACTTTCCATGCTCTGCTCTGCAGCAGCTGACGATGGCCCACTGCAGTCATAGCGTGCTCCACATCTGACTTTAGTTTGCAATATGACAGATGAAGATGTCAAACACAAAAAGGGTTGCAGTGATGCGTTTAAAAATAGGAAAGTGCCACTAGATTCCCTAGTGAACTTTAGCTCACCAGGGTGGATGGCTAGTTGTGTTAGCTGTAGAAAGGGCTGGTTTTCCAAAGAAGCAACACCAGAAGGTGGGCTGAAGTGTCCAGAGACTTGGCCTGCAGCAATAATCCAGTCCAAACAAAAAGTTTGAGATCATATAAAAAAGTCTATTAAATGTGGTGAACAGTACACCACTGTACTGCATTTTTTACACAGGTTGGAAAAAGGACCTCTGTAAGATTACCTGTAAGGAGCATTTTCTCCAGACTTCAGAGGTCAAAGTTAAGAGAAGCCAGGGTTTATTTTCATCGCATTTTCTTTTGAGTATATATCAGGAAGACAGTTCTTCATATCAGATCATTAGTTGTATTGTGCTAGAGTTGGGGAATAACAATGTTAAGTATTAAAGAGATGTGCAAGACAGGAACATGGTTATCTCTGTTTTAGAGAATTTAATCCATGAAAAAAATTATGGTCTTCAGAAAAAGAAAAAATTTAAAGAAAATTCATTCTGTTTTCATGGATGGGTGGAAAAGGGTCCCTTTCAGCTTCAGCAGACTGGTGATGAGTCACTGTTGTTCCTTCTGCGTTACCATATACTATGATCTTGGGTTCAAAACTGGGAAAGAAAATCTTTCTAGTACCAAATGCAGGAGTCTAGCAAGCCCTGCAGTGGATTACTGCTATTATTATTAACACACATTTTCAAATGCAACTCTTCTAGCTGCAAAATGTTATTGTTTTAGAAGCTGCAGCTATTTAACAATCAGATGAGGATGACTGTGATAACTGCATGAAATCTGCTCTGGACGACAGATCTCCACCTTGTCACTATACTGGTTTGCAAAAATTTCCACTGCAAAAACCTGAACAGGTGTCCTCATAATAAAAGGCTACCTTTGACCTTCATTCTAGGTAAGGCTAGCAGAGCTAAGACTGTGTTATGTGTCCTAGAATAAGGGCAGCAAAGTGGACCATCTTAAGGCTAGTGGCCATTTTATTTCTCAATATTTCCTTCCTCCTCAGGAAGGTTAATAATTTGCCCCAAACCTGGCCAGCTGCATGATGTTTTGGGAGGTGAACCTGAAGCCTTTGTCTTGCCTTACTGGAGGAGTTTCTCCTTTTGTCTACCCTGCAAGCTGCAGGTTCCCTCAAAGCCAAATGTAGCACAGATAAATAGCAAGGAGGATGATCTGTTTTCATGTAAGGGCTTTTCTGGAAAGATAAGAAACAGAAAGGCACAGTTTCCTTTTCCTCCACTGCTGTCTTGGCCCACTCGAAGTCCTGGGAACACAAACCAGAGAACTGCTAGGTCAGTTCCCACCATCCACACAGCTCACATGGAACAGGGGAAGGGCAAAGGGGGCCAGCATCCCACTAAGCACTATGACTTGTCACACCTACCGGCAGCAGGGGTGGGCTCAAGTGGGTATTTAAAGAAGGTATAGTGAGCACCAGGGATTGTGCTTTCTCCAGCAGCTGCCTGTCTTCAAAGTGCTCAGATTTATGCTAGAGATGCAAAGCTCACGCTACCCCTGCTCAGCCACCACAGCTGCTTACCCCAGCTCTGACAGGGCCCAGAGGCACAACATGACCCTTCCCTTGCACTCAGGCCTACTTGTGATATTTCACTCCATCGCAACATTCGCTGATTGTCATTTATTAACGTGGTGGTCATTTATTAACATTGCATCACACCCCCCTCGCTCCAGAGTGCTTCCCTGGAGAGTGGCGTGTGCCCCAGCAGTGCAATAAAAGAATTTTTTCCCCCCTTTTCCGTGGGAAAAGAAAGTGTTGTCTCTGGCAAAGAGCATATTTCATGTTTATGTACTAGGAGAGGACTCAACAGCCTGGTGATTTTTTAATTGAGCACTAGTGAGAATCCCCAAGTCCTATGTTGACAAAAATATTCAAGGAAAAGCATATTGTGTACCTATGCAACCTTCCCTTCTCTGCAATGGGTCCTTCAGGTAAGGTTGAAGCTGACTGTATTTGAGCCTGAGGGAGAGCTAGGAGGGTGTAATGGGTTCCCTGAATCATTCAAGCCCCACCTTTTCTGTTTAGAAAAATAAACTAGTCTGAGCAAATACTTTGCTGATCACAAAATCTACTGGCAAAATTATTGTATTCTTCATTTTGTACAAAAGGGAAAACAAACGCTGGCAAGGATCACCATGTGGATATTTATGTCAAATCCAATAAAGGCAAAAAACCCACGAGCACTAGTCAGCATCTGAACTGATATGAAATCAAAAGCCATTTTTGTTAAAGTTGGTTGACATAATCCAGAGTAATTCTTAATAAATCCTTTCAACCAGAAAGGGGTAACAAGTTCAGTTTAAACTGCAGGGGATTGTTTCACAAGAATAAGAAAAAAAAACATTGAAAGGCAGGATCGAAGGGTGTACAAGGGTATAACAAACAAGAATGAGTAAAGGGGTTTTAACAGAGAAAGGGAAAGAGCAGTGACAGTGATAGGGTAAGGTACCTTGTGAAAAGGTAGCACCCATGGGATAGATGTTTCTTAAACACACAGATAGTATTGTGATGGGGGTAAGACTTCTCACAAGCATAGCATGCATATTCCTGAGGAGCTGTGAAAGGTTTGCAATAGCCAGGAACAAAAAGGTCTTCTTAAGTGAAAAAACCGTGAATGTTCTCCTTTCTCTTACACTGTAGTTCAGGCAGATTTACCTGGGATGTTCAGCAAATGTTGCACTGTAATTGATGCTTTAGATTACAATGCTACAGGCCACAGCCATTTAATTGCCCTTCCAGCCATAAAGTAGGTACTGCCACCTTAAAAGATCCAGCTAGGTTACCATCTGATGAAGATTTAAGCAACTTTTGTTTCAAATCCATAGAAATATTTGCTTTGCACTGTGAACTTCCAGTTTTCTTTAGAAAGCTCAGCACTCCACATCCTGTTTGCATCTTGTTTTTTCATTGGGAGTGAGAAGAGGTGTTTCGTGGGAGCTGAGGTTCAACCTAATGATAGAGTGGAGTGTTTCAGCTCCAGTCCACTGAATTTAAATATTTGAATTTGTTTGTTCCAATCAAAATTCTCAATTTTTCCAGAAAAAGTGTTTTTCTGGTGAGTTCCAATCATATCCACATACTGAGTGACAGCTGGGCAGAGCCACAGCATAGAGGGGATGGCATTTGAACTGCCTTGTGGCTAACTTTGGCAGCAGGAAAAGTTCTTTGTGTCCTAATCCATAAGTCATCTTTTTTTTTTTTTTCTGGAACACTTCTTTTAAAAGACAAACTGACTTGACATGATGATAAATGCTCATGAACTTAAATCACAGAAAGGAAAGTACCTTTTAGAATTATTTTTTTTTTAGTCTTGAAGAAAAGCAGATGACCTTTCCAAGTCCAGTGGGACAAGGTTCATATAGCTCAGTCAGAAACAGCTTGTCCTTTTGTTTAAAAAATAGGTAGGCAGATGAAGAAACCTTGTTCAAGGTGTACTAATTGATCAGTTACGATATGAAGAGCAAAGATTGGACAATGTTTTAAACTGTTACATTATAGCAGAATTTTATTGTGATATATGCTTCTTCCCTCAACTTGCTTTCTGGGTTCCTCCACCCCATTGTTTGGGGGTTGTTTTTTAAACAGATCCACCTTTTCAGTAGATCTTTTTTTTTTATATCTGTGACTTACCCATTACTATGAACCAACGTGCTGCACAGAGGATAGGGTTTGGGTTTAGGTTGGGGTTTTTATGGGGTTTTTTTGGTGGTTTTTTTAATTAAAAATGCATTTTCCTCCTAGAGAAAAGTAAGAGAGAGACAAGGGAATTTCTGAACTCTGCAGCCACAAGTACAGGATCTTGTTAGAAGCATATATACCTCTCTCTGTCTAGGTGGAGCTACCCTAGATCAAAGTGCCTCTCAAGGTTTCGTGTTGTGAGATTGTTATGTGCTGCTTTATGAATTTGCTAGGAAAGGACTTTTCTTGCCATCTTACCACTCTTCAACTTTGAACATCTTGAAATCAGTTGAGTATGAATCTTCAGCAAGATATGGCTATAAATTGTGGGGAATCCCTTTTGGGGTACTGCATTTGTTGATTCAGGCCTAAGTGACTCAATTTGTTATTTATTTAAACATTCCGTTCACCAGTACATAGCCACATAAAATGTGGAATCACATTCTTGAGAAAGTCCTAGAGGACAGTAGCCACTGACCCATGCCAAATTTCACTTAAACTCAAGCCAGGTTTGTTCAACTCACATACGCAACAGATAAAAAAAATGCAGTCCGTAAGTTACAGCAGATGATCAGCAAATTAAACATATTTAATATAAATCTCAAATTAAGGTAAGAATATTTCCCTTCTCTTCTGCAATCCTTTGACAGTGAATGAAGACTAAGGCAACACAACTTAGTCAAAGTATTTAGTTAAAACAGCCAAACTTCTCTTGTAACCAGCTCCTCAAATTCTGAACTACGGCAATGTTCTGCTGCTGGAGAAGGGCAGCCCAAGGAACCCTCCTTTTCTGGGGAGACATCTTCAGTGCAAATAGCATCTCTTCTCTAACAGTGCATTGCTATGTTTGTTGCATCACTACCTAGACATGGAAACTGCTCTACCATAGTGAATACATAAATATTATTTATGCAGCGTCATCCTTACTCTGTAGGTTAGAGTCATTCAAGACTCCAGAAAGCACCATATACACATGAAATTGTGTGCTTGTTGGTTTCATTAAAATGGCTGATGGAATATAAATTTTAGAGAGCATCAAAATGAGCCCAATATTTAAACTCTCCTCACAGGACTTTCCTTTTCCTTATTTAGGCTGTTCAAGGTAGGGAAAGGTCATCCATATGCTTCTGTAAAAATTTTAAACAAACAAATCAGTTAATCTCCCCCTCTGCAGAAGATATTCATTATTCTGCTTTGCTTTGTTACGTGGATTATTTTAAAGAGATGATTAAAACATGCAGTTGCAAAGCAAGATACCGCAACTGAAGTTAGGGAATGCTCTGGAGGAAAGTTTAACCTAAAAGAGGGAATTGACTGCATCTTTCTTATATTGCGGTGCCCAAAACTGCACACAGGATTTAAGGTGAGGCTGCTGCAGCGCAGAGTAGAGTGGGACAATCACCTCCCTTGACCACCAAGGTGTTACTTGTTTTAGTCTCTATTCAACTTGTGTTTCTCTCAATGTTTCTGCTCAGTGATTTGAGCTGAAGAATTTCAATGTAAGTCCTCTCTCATGTCTTCTGGCAAGTTAGTTGGTTGCAATGGGCTACGTGCACTGGGTGGGAATTCCTGCTCCATGACTGAGAAGGGTAGGGCCAGTAGTCAAAGGAGTTGAAGAAATGGAGATGCTCTTGAGGGTGCTAAGAAGGTAATATACTTCTACCAGCAGCATTTCCAAAATCTGAAGTGTGGGAGTTGAACAGTTCCTGTGAAGGTACCTCATAGGACTATATAGATTTACTGGCAGAATGTGCTTCTTCACTGAGAGGCTCCAAACTGCTATATTTCCATTTGAAAGATAGAAGGAACCTGTTTCTACTCTTCTCTACATATCATCAGCTTATAATAATTGGTACCCATTTTTTGACTATGTCAGATTCAAGTTACAGAGATGAAGTTAAAAGATGTTTTAAATTTCCATTTTACCTACGTAAGCTGGTTCTGCTTGCTTACATCTTTCTCCCCTGACTTTCACTGCGAACTACAAAGCCACCAGCTCAATCTTATAGTGTCCTTCTTAGATCTGAGTGGTCAGTTCAACATTTTCTTTATAACAACAACAACAACAAAATCCTACTTTTTTTTTTTCCTTCATTAAACTCTTTCTATGTTCCCAGATTGGTCTTTTAATTCACAGAGTATCTGGTACACTTCATTTTCCTCACCTCATCCTTAGGTCATACACAGGAAGAGCCTCATGGAGACCAAGAGATACTGCACAGCTAGGAATAAGGAGAGACTGAGCCTTCCTCAAAATAACTTCTATTGGCAAGGGTAGGTCATAATGGCATATCTAAAAGGGTACAGTTAGTTACGAAAAATTTATACATATATTTATAACAGTAATCCTTCATATTTGGATTTATACAGATATATATAAATAACTGTATTTTAAAAACTTTTCTTTCTGGTTTGGTTTTTTTTTTCTGTTAATATTAAGGATGTTCAATATTCCTTATGAGTCAAAAGTGCCTTGTTTCCTTTATATGGAAAATTCATTTAAAAAAAAAAGCTCTCACTACTGTAAAGATCAAGTGTCTATCTCTGGGAGATTGTTATACTCCTTTTTCAGGAGCCAAGGCTTAACAATGGTGTAGGAAAAAAAAAAGAATCTATATGGCAAATCTTGTAGTACAAGTTTTTGTGGTTAACCGAGAAACATGTCATGAGTCAAGCCTTTGGAAACAGTTTAGTAATTAAAGACAAATGCTATGACATAACCATTTACACACAGCAGAAAGATTTTTAGATTAAATCTGGCCTGACCCATTGCTCAGCAAGTGTTATCTGGGATTCTTGAAAGTCATTCATTTATTTACATACTAATTTGGCCCACATGTTTTATTAAAAACAAAAGCCTACATTTCTCAGAGGAGTAAGTTCTATTCCAACTCTGGTTAATGGGTTTGGTCAAGCAAGGTATGGACCTGTTCCAATGGGTACTATATGAAGATACTCATAAAACAGCTGAGAAAGTTTTGGCTTTCAAATACCTTTCCTCCTGTAAAATTTATGCTCTTTAAGTGCATTTATTTCAGGTAAATGAATGAGTCCTGTTTAGCTGCACTATCAATCATGCACTTGTAATCTACATATGGTAAATAAACTGGTCCATAAAGCTAAGTTGTGGAGAAACCAGCTAATTTGGCTAAGGCAGCTGGGCCCTCCTTGGAGGGGAAAAAAGTGTATATATAAACACCAGACACACTCATATATATGTCAAGATATTGCTGGATGCAGATATTGCTCTGTGTAATCATTGAGCATAAATGTACTTATTTCTAGTTCAGCCAGAATTACATTGCTACCAGTTCAGCTATCTGAAAGGCTTCTGCTGGAGATGTGATGAAAAGAAGAAGAAAGGAGCTTTATATGGACGGGGTTTTTGAAAGAAATAATGCAACAATTGCTGATAGAGAAGCACCAGCAAGGGGGGAAGATCAAGGTGTAATATGCTTCTGACCTGGCTCAGCCAGAAACAGAGAAGTAAAGCTGTAAGATTGATGACTAAAAAAATTTGAATAGAAATAGAGAAAGGATTATTTTTTTGCTAAGAAATTCTGGGCTGCCTTCCTCCTTCCTTCCCTGCTCTGTTCTTCTGTTTTGTCAGTGAGATGAGCAGTGTAGGCTAATGGAAAAGAAGGGATTGGAAAGTAAAAAAAAAACCACACGAGATGAAGGAAGACAAAATTTTATGTTTCTGCAGGAGAATAAGGACTTTTTCCAAATGAAAACATGTTACCCAAAAGGCTATTTTTTTCCAGCCAAAAAAAATGATCATGCTCCTTTTATGCAGGGCAGTGAATTTCTGAAGTAGAGTGTTCTAAGCAGCTGTCAGAAAGAAAAGAACTTACTTTTATTGTGAGTTGGTCCTCACACATAAAAGAAGCTTTTAATGACCTATGCAGCTTCCTATGCTCACTTAGTGCCCACTCCCACAGAGACATAAGACAGACCAGCACACTGATGCTGGGCAGGCGCCTATGTGCAGGCAGCAAGTCAGATCTCTCAGCAGGCCTTGGGGAGTATGAGTTGTTAATGCTTGTGTGGGAAGAGAAGCACTTTAGGAGACAGAAGTTGAGCTCAAAGAATAAGTATACATTGACTCCAGTACAGGTGAATGTAAAGCTGGACCTCTCTCTCTCTCTCTGGAACTGGAGCTAGCTCCTTATTCCTGCTCAGAGTGGGTGGGAACTCAGTGCCTGATCCCTCTGTTATGCTATGGAAGGTCTCAGCCAGATATAATGCAATTGACAGGGTTGATGTCACAGAAATGATTTCCCTCAAAGCCCCAACATATTTGGGTCTTGTTGCCTTTACAGCACTGCAATTCTCACCCCTCAGCCCTCAGGCAGGCATGCTGACCTGGCAGGAGCTGTGATTGTGAACACTTTGTTGGGCAGTGTCACGGCTCCGCTCCTCCATGGTTCACTTCAAGTTAAAAATGGGCACCCATTCTGTACAGTTCTGCTCTGGGTCTGGTTGGGCAGGTGCTTCTGCAGGACACACCGACACTGGCACAGCTCCTCGAGCAGAAGTGTACATGCCTCCAGAGTCACAGAATTCCAGAATGGTTTGCGTTGGAAGGGACCATTTAGTTCCAAGAGTCAGGGCACCTTACTGCAGTGTGTGCACACTGCAAATAAAGAACCAGGGGCTCTGGCCCTAAACATTCCAAAATAAATATGAAAATGGTTGCAGTATAAGACAATATCTTCTAACATGTGTTTTTCACTTTTTCATGAATCTGCAGATCAAATAGAGATGCAGGAGAGTGGTTTTCTTTATTTGATGGTGCAAATTTAATTTATTTGCTTAGGAGAGGTGAAATTTGATGCAAAGATGCATTTACCATTAGTAAGTGCTTGGCACTGGTATTTAAAACAGCTCTTTTCTATCTGTGGCAGCTTTTACCTTTGCTTAAGCCTCACAAACCCAAGATTTACAAGCTAATGAACACTAACTGACAATATGTAGACGATACCCTGTGCACTAGCTGTTTGGTGTAGATAACTAAGGCTTGTGAATTTACTCTCAAACTGACTGCCTAAGCCTGGATATCTGCTGAGATACTTTATCCTTTTATGAGGGTGAATCCAGAGTGCACTGAGTAATGCATAATAAAATTAGTTTGAGAGGGGAAAAAAGAGAGCAAAAAGATAAGCACAGTAAAATAAGCTCAAATGACTTCACTGTTCAGTAATGACTCCTACCAAATAACTGCATTGTAGTTTTATCTTTCCAACCAATACTGTGTTAATGCTCTAAAATTAAATCTCTTGTGAAAGTTATCTGGAATTTCTCAAACAAGTTTTAAAGGGGTTTATTTTTTCATCAGAGGTCATGCCTCAAGAATTTGTAGGAATTCCGCCTGGAAAGTAATAATCAGTGGAAACTGGCAGTCAAAGCTAATTTATATTACTCTTCCAGATAAAAATTCCTTCCGTCTTAGACCTGCATTTCAAAAAAGATGATTATCACTCTTGAGAGAATACATCAGTGAAAAAAGAGAAGGAATGACTTAAGAGATGTCTCTCCTGCATCTGTAGATTTGGGTTTTATGGTGGTTTTTTTATAATCCTTCCTTCTGAAATGTGTGAAAGACAGACAAAAGGGCAGGAAAGGGAGAAGAAGAGGTATGTGTGAGAAGACACCAAAGCAAGCTTAAGAAATCAGCTGTCAGGTAATTTCCCAGGAATTTCAAAATAAGTGACTTCAAAGCAGATTGACACTTCACCAAAAAGAGAGCCTATTCTTTCATTTTGTTCTGCTTGCGGTGTCATATCATGTCTGTCACTATTGTACCTGCCTTTCTTTCAATAGTCAGTTTGATAGGTTAACTGCTGCTAGAGGAAAAATAAAATCATCTCTCTTAAACTCAACTTAAAAACAGTTTCCAGCTTTGCATGCTGGTGGGTCAATTGTCACTCACTGGCTCTTTAATTCCTCCCCACACCACTGGGCAGAGGCTGAAACGGCAAAGCTCCCGATGCATTATGCAATTACAGAGCAGATCCTGGACCTGTCTGACCCCCTGGGTAAAAGAGATTCAAAGGAGTGTGTGCTCCCAAGGTCAGAAGAGCAGGCAGTGGTAGGGGATCAAGATGAGGGTATCTTAGGCAATGACATGCTAGGTGTCTGTCATGTGCCTTCATCTGAGCCTTTTTCATGTGCTGGCCCTGCTGGCAGACACTGCTTGCCTTTTAAGTCCCAAACTGTTGTCAATTAGGTGAGTTCTGGTGTTTGATGTTAGTAGTCTTCTGCAGGGAAGCATTTGCTTGCTTTGTCAGCTAATCAGCTGACGGCAGCACCAGTTCACATGATCTGCTTGTAGAAAAACATCTTAAAGAACCCCACACAAAGGCAGAGGGAGGTTGTTTGTTATCTGTATCTTAGTCTGAGATGCTGCCAAATGCTACACAGCCCATACGCACATTACAAAACAATGTGTTTTTGCTGTTCTCCTGCACAGTCATGCTAGATCAGATATTTTCCTGTTCAAACACAAAGCAGAACGTTTGCGAATATAGGAAGTCTTCTATTTATTAAAAATTCAATCTCTTTTTATTGTAATGTTTCAACAAGTTTTTTTTACTTAAACCTGTCAGTGTCACACACTCTATGTGTATTTATTTTTTCCACAGAATTCCAAATCATAATTTTGGGGTAAGGCCATCAATAACCCCATGAGCTTCAGAGAGTAGGTAATCCTTTAGGAGTGGAAACAGAAGACAGATTTGCTTCCAATGGTGAGCTCATTCCTAGGTCACCATTGAAAGCAGAGAGAGAAACACGCTCCAAAATAAACAATGGTTTGAACTCGAAAGCATTTTTCTTTTAGGGTGCCCAGCTTTGCATGAAGGAATTCCTGCAAATTCTCCTTGACTGTCTTGAGGGCTATTTTAGTTTCCCAGGTCATTAGTGTGCATTTCCAGAGAACACTGTGACAATGTACTGACTCTGTGATACATTTTGAAGAGAGGGATTTAGAAGAAATTTGTAAACAGATCCCTCACAGGCTCACTGTTAAAGGTATTTGGAGGAGTGGGGAACAGGGGGGTGAACACAAAACCAGTTATGAACAATGCAAATAAAGACCATAACTTAGCGAGAGCGAGACAAACCTGAGTGTCAGGCAGTTTAAGCTCTCCTAACCTAGAGTTTAGCAGCAACTACTGAGTAGCTGATAACTGTGCAGAAACACAGTAGCCTTTGTAGACACTTGGAATCCTTTTCTGGTTAATAAAATGTTAAATAAATTGTATTAAATAAAATACAGTTTCAGGTAGGCTGCATAAAAGTGATCAATTAAAATTTCAAATTTATTTACTACCAAATAAAAGCACTTGCTTGTGAAGATCACACATGTGAGGAGTATCATGCTGTGTAGTATCATGTGAGGACTTCCTGGTGGGGCTCCTTACCAGGTTGAGTGATTTCTGTGGCAGAGGAAATCCCAGACATAAAAAAATAGGCTATTTTCCAGTGACCTGGCTTTCATTCAAGGGATCTGTGCCTTTTGGAATTACAGGTCAGTGGCTGGTAAGATATAGATTGCCTCTGATATTAGGGCAGGTAGCTGACAACTGGAAGCAGCAGGAGAAAACCCCTCCAACAGAATGAAGTATTTAGTTTATAAAGAAGGAGAATAAATGGTTGGATGAGGTCAAATATCCCCAGTGGAGGACTCCAATACAGAAAATAGATGGACTCATCTGCAGTGACCAGCCAAACCCATCCTTGATAAGGGAGGTTAGGTAGGAATCAGGATTCACCTCTAGAAAAGCACATAGACAGTAATTGCAGCGGAGTTATGGTCCTTTCTCTGAAGGGAGAGAGAATGGAAAGAATCAACAGACCTGTTAACTGAGTGAAAAGTTTTTCAGTTGTATATTCAGGTGTTTAAAAGTTAAGGCACTCTGCTACTGTTGGGAAATAGGTAGTCTTTAATTTTTCGTTAGAGTTAGACAACAAATTATGGGAGAGCTTTTTCCAGAAAAAAAAGCAGAGTTTAAGTATGACAGTGTTCCACTAATTCGTCATGGCTTTATGAAATTGGTTTCTTTTTCTGAAGTTGATGTATTTCTTTTCTGCATTTTTGAATTAAAATGTTTTAGTACTTGATAAACAAAATTGATTTTCATTTCAAATACCACCTACTTTTAAGAAAATAAAAAAATGTGAATTTGAAACCATGGAAAAAGAAGAGGTCAGTGAATAAGAAAATTTATTCATACATTTGTTTCAGAGATCTTAATCTCAAATTACCCCCCAACTCATGCTCAGCTTTGTCCTGCTTAGGTAAAAGTATGCTTATGGGATTGAAAGCTGGGTCCACAGGGGGCCTCCTTCCTCCCTCCCAAATGGAGGCACAGGAAACTTGTCTTAAATGTATTTCCTCTCATCCATCCATCTGCCTCGGAGACAAGGGGTGGCTTCCATCCAACTCATTTGGTGATCTGCTCTCAAAGGTCTTTTAAAATATGCTGTCAAATAAACAGATTATTTAACTCCTGTTAATCAAATCAAATAACCCATAACTATCTTTAAAAAATAAATACTTTCTCACATAGTGATTTCTTAATTCCCAGTTTTCTATCTACACCTACAATCACTATCTAGGACTTTTTAAGAATAATCTCTTATTCTCTTTATGAGAATAATTGACATGATGAAGATTATTTTAACAAAATAATACAGCTAAGGAGAAGATGTAAACCATAAAGATGCATAAGTATTAAATTTGATAGGTAAACCAAAGCTGCTGGGAAGAAAAATTCTAGTCAACCCTAGTGAGGCTACATCTGGAGTGCTGTGTCCAATCCTGGGCTCCTCAGTACAAGAGAGACATGAAGCTCCTGGAGCAGGTCCAGAGTAGGGCAACAAAGATATTTAAGGGACTAGAACACCTCTTATGAGGAAAGGCTGAGAGAGCTGGGCCTGTTCAACCTTGAGAAGTGATGACTGAGAGGGGACCTTGCCAATGTCTACAAGTATTTGAAGGGAGGGTGCCAAGAGGAGAGATCCAGGCGCTTCCTGGTGGTGCCAAGCAACAGGACAAGAGCCACTGGAGCAGATTGCCCAAAGAGGTTGTGGAGTCTCCCTCACTGGGGATGTTCAGTAACTGCTTGGACAAAATCCTGTGCCACGTGCTCCAGGATGATCCTACTTGAGCAGGGAGGTTTGACCAGATGACCCGCTGTGGTCTCTTCCAACTTTACCCATTCTGTGAATATTTGCTTAAGCAGAAGGTGTCTATTTGCCCATCTGTATTAGAGCTCAGACAGAGTCATAACCTCAGAGAGATTACAGGGCATCTGCTGAGACCATCCAGACACTGTTTCTGGAAAGGATGGCACTGTAAGCAATTTGTTGGCTTGTGACTCTCCTGGTAGAGACATCTTGAATTGCTGAAAAGAGAATGGGTTGTCTTTGCAGTCAGTGTTCAGAAGAGGAGATGTGTCACTGGTGGTGTGGCAGTCTGTTCTTTCCTGAATGACTTGCCACTTTTTCCTTGTTTTTAATTTTCAGAGGTCCCTTTGCTACCAAGGTTCTCCACATTACTGTTGGTCATGATTATTTATTTTTTTAATTCCACAGTTTAAACTGCAGTCAGTCTTTTTTGAATCATTCTGATCATGGGGGCAAAAATCTGTCATGATAAGACTGAGGACAGACACTTTGAATTTCCTAGTATATAGTAATTGGTTGGGTTTTGTACCAGTTGCCATTCTAAGGGGTTGAAAGAAGAGTCCATCCATGACTAATGGTCTTTGTAGGTTCTCTGTAGACCCTGGGACTCTGGGCTTGAAACCTGGGCTTCAATCCAAGCTCTCATTGCTCGTGCTGCTCTGTAGGTCTGATCTGTATCCCAGTGGTAGCAGACAGAGGTAAAGCAGCTTCTCAGATAGACCAATACAAATGCAGTTTTAGGACTCGTTTGAAACTGTTATCGCTGCCACAAGTTTTGAATGATCATATAGTGGATTTAAGAAGCTTGGTATGGCTAACAAGCAGTCAAGACAGGATTTTGGTGAACGTTCAAAAGCCCACTTTAAGTCTGTTTCTGCGGTTTCAGAGAAGACAGCATTTGTTTTGGTTTGGTTTGGGTTTTTTCTTTCTACATCTTTCTTTCTTCATTCTCTTCGCTGACTATTGTGAAAATACACTGAACTCTTACGTCTACCTTCTTGTGCTGGCCTCCCACTCCCCAGAGGAAGTTTGACATTCATATCTGTCTTTCAGCAGAAAGCTGGACAGTCAGCTGAACAACCTATATTCTATATTTATTTACTACCAAAGTGCTCTCAGTAAGGTCTCCATTCAGGATGAGGGGAGAGATGTTCACCCTGGAACCTCTGGCAAATGATTTTATGGGTGATATAATCCAGTTGTAGATGCTGATTTATGGAAGAGAACCGGGCTGTGATGAGCAAATTACAGCTCCCACCACATATTCCAACTTCTGCGTTCAGGCAGGAGCTTTTAGGGATTAATTTGTACTTTCCTGAAAGTGGTAACAGTTTCTTCTTGGGGAATGGGAGAGGACAAGAGGATGTTTTTCCTCTTATGTTAAGATTTTTTTGAAAGAGGGCAGGTAGGATGAAGAGAAGTCACTACAGTTCATTTCTGGTTTTTTTTTCCCAGTCTGTTATTTTCATTCCTCACTTCTGTCTGTTCCTGAACTGTTACTTGCTGCACCAGAAGGTGAATCAGGCTTTTCCTTCGTAATTACATCTTAATAAAGAGTTGTGGTTATATTGTCTCATATTGTCCAAAATCACTCTGAATCAACTGATGCAAACTTTTATAAAAACACTTGAACTCATCTAGTAAATTATGGCATTGAAATGATAATAATGTGATGATTATGTTCCAGTTTCATTCTGAATACTGGTGATACAAAAGGGGAGGCAGATCCTGTTTTACAATTTCTGCAACCTTAAATTGTTTTCACCATCGGTTTCTGTCTAGGTTCAGAACCAAAAATGTCATTACATCATTTAAAAATTAATTTAAAGGCATTTTAGGGAAGGGAAGCTACAAAAAATTGGTGATGGTCTCTTTCTAGCTCAGTTATACATATTGGCTTAGTTGATTGTACAATATGTCCAGTTCTAAGAGACCCATTCCAAAAGTCACCTGATTTAAAAGGAGTTTTAAAGGGATGACAGACATAGTGACTGCAATAGCATTTCAGGTTAGAGGTAAGAGATTAAAAATGAGAATAGTTTTTGAGATTAAAAAATCTTGTATATTCACATTGAAAAAAATTCTGAGAATTACTCATCACTAGTTTTGAGATCTACAATACCTTAATGAATTAAAATTTTCTATATAAATATTAAAAAATCACTTAAAATTAAACAGGTTTTTTTCTGAAATACAGAATTTGTAATGTGCTATTGAAGGCAAACAAGTTTAACCAAAACAGCAGAACCAAAGACTTTGCTATTTCTCAACTCACTGTAACACTATATTTCAGAGTTTCAGCTTAGCTGTTGTAACATAGGAGGTCAATATCTGGATTACAAATGGAAAAGGAAAAAATGAAGAGTAAACACAGGTTCTTGAACAAAATTTTGTTTCAGATAAGAAGTGATTGTTTACGTTTTCAACATTTCTCTGTTGGAAGAGGTAAAATGATTACTGCAGCACTTAAAAATAAGATATATCATACTTATTTTGGAAAAGAATCATCATTGGATTAGAGCAATTAAAATGTGGTGCTAGCACTGCCTAAGTTAGTACATGGAGCTATAACAAGGCTCCTGGTTTAAATGTCTGTTTCTTCCAGTGACTCATGGACAAGTCATTTAGTGTTTTTATTCTCTTAGGAAATTTTGTAAAACTTCCCTTGATAATAGTAAGACTGGTAGCTGAGTTACTGGAGTTTCCCAAGAGGAGATGCAGCATCTGTGTCATATTTTCCTTTTCTGCAAATTATCAATATTATCATCTACATCATGCAAATGTTATGAAACTCAACAGATTAATGATGGTATACAAAAAAGAAGCAAAACAATTTTGAGCAAAGATTGTATGAAAGCTACTCCATATGAGGTAGAAAGTGTTAATCACACTTTGCCATTCCTACTTCATGATCAGTATTAAATTTATATGTATAGTCCCCTCTCACAATCGAGGACAACATGAAGAGTTCAAACTGACAAAGTCTTATTAAAAACAGCTTAGGAATCTTCTTTAAAGAAATTGAAAGGCCTGCAGTGAGTAGCTAAACCAAGACACAGCTTGCCTTGCAGACCAGACAAATGCTCAGGAAATGACTAAAGTCGGACATTCGTGCTCACAGAAACTGGCAACAGGGAGAGAAGTCAGTAGGCAAACCTTCTGGGTTTTGGATGACTGGTTGTGGTTGCTTCAAGTTGTTTTCCATTGCACTCACCACTTACTTTCAAAATACCCTGTGGCACGCAATAAATGAATAAAAAACGAGGTTCGGAGCCTTTACAATAAATTCTAACGCTTAAACCAGTGCCACAACGGTAGGACTTCATTCACACAGTTGAGGGCTGAATAACTTCAAATTATATTGTATTTTAATAACTTCAAATGTTTCTGTAATGTCTTCAGAAAGAATAAGAAATTACAGTTTCAGTAGAGAGAATGCAATTTTTTGTTTTTCATTAATCCATCCTTTGTCAATATTGTTCCTGTTCACAGTAAACTATTCCCTTCAGTCACTATCTTTAAAAAGTGCAGATGAGAAAATTGAGCAAACCAAAGTTTAAGTTTTTTCCATTGTAAGAGAATTCATAGTTCTCTATTACCCTGAATAGTTTCAGCCTTTACCTTTTGAGAGTACTCCATGTGGTGGTTGTTTTACAATCTGTATCACCTAAATGGATATTTCTTTACCAGCAGCATTTTAGGATTAAAGTTCTGCCAAGGCTGCCAGATTTGCATGAAAGTGATGTTGCTTTCTTTTTTTTATCAGACTTTTTAACAGCTACAACATTTGTCTGCAGCATTAAATACATGCTTGCAGCAAATATACTCCCTTTGGAACAAAACATGTCCCCTGAGGAAGGTAGCAATTTTCTGGTCATACAGAAAATCAGTGTTACATTTTCATGGAAATATATAGTGTTTGGTGGGAACTAGATTTTGAACATATTAGAATTAAATTTCAAAGGGGTTTAGACGCTTTTTTAAGGATGCCGACATGTCGGAGTAGGTTTTTCAGAAGTGCCTAGCCATGTAGGAAATATTTGTCTGAAAGAAAGTTTTCATTAGGATTCCACTATTCTGTCTCTGCTGGTGATTAAACATAAAATTTAATCCACAAAATCTCTACGTAAAAGATCTCAAAATATCTTGTAATGTGCAAAATACTCTACTTTCTGTGGACAGCAGGGTGAAATTTTGAGCTGAAAAGGATTTTCATCTTTATTTTATTTTAAATTGACTGTAAAAATTATTTTTTTTTTTTAAAAAAAAGGACAGTGACAATTAAAATCTTCAACCTCACAGAAATCTTTTGTGATTTCAGTGCCTAGGACCTAAGGGAATTAGAGAAGTGAGATGTGGTGCTTTTAACTTTTTTTAACTTCAAATCATTGAATTAAATATATAGGTGCCTGCCCTAAGACATCATGGATGTTTGAGAGATTTCATCAGGAAAGAAGTTTTATGGCAATAACCTAACTGGATAAACGACATGTTTTATTGTCTCTTCTTTGTCAGTGTCTCACTCCTCCTCAGAGCTTAAAAACACTTTGTAGTGCTTTGTCAAAATCCTGGCTACACAAAGGCAGCTATGTACTATTCACTGAGGGACTCCAGATCTGTTTTGTATGCAGCTACTAATGAGCTAATGTGTTGTTACTGCTTTGGAAAGCTGATATATGCGCCCTGACATGGCCTTCAGCTGAACGGCTACAGGGACTGAAGCTGCTTTATTGCCCTGAACAGAGGTTGTCCCAGAAAGGAGGCAGGCACATAATGGAGACGCTAATCTACTGTACTTCTGATCTCCCCTGAATGATCTTATTGCCATAGACAAAACTCTGTGCATATTAATCCTTGCCTATGCCCAAATAACGCTTGTTTTCAGATAAAATTGCTTTGAAGGGTGTAAATAAGCATTTTGCAGATAACTGAATTTGTGATCCTGCTATTTATCCAAAGAGAAAGCAGATTAGTATCATTAGAGAGAATGTACCTGCTATGCTAGAGGGAAATGGTCATCATCCACAATGCAAATTTAATTTTAGTAATCATACTCAGAGAAGAAAGTTTTCATTTCATATTCTGTAAAAAATATAGATCATGAAAATATATTTGACTTTTTTTTTTAATTTCACCTTAGTAAAAATTGAGAACACTTGGCCAACTACACAGGTTCTTGGTAAGATAACAAATATGCACAAGGAGCAGAAAAATATAAGAGGGAAAAGAAAGACAGCTCTACTCTCTTTTTTTCCTTCTTTCAACAAATAAGTTTTTTTATTGCTCCATTATTCCAGGATTTTGACTGTAAAATATTTGAAGTGCAAGGATTTCATTAATTTGATTTTTTGTTTAATCAAAGAATAAAGACACATGAAAAGCAATGAGAACATAGAAGGATGCAGTAGTCATCAACATCTCTGTTATGATGCTGTTATTGTTATTCTGCTCTCTGTAATACAGGACTACAAGATGGGGAGGGACCTCCTGGGCTCCTTGGGCCCCTCAATAGCTGCTTTATATGAGCTCCTTTCATAACTAACCATGTTCCCACTGAAAGTAGGTCAGTGTTTCACCCATTTCTCCTGACCAAAAGACTGTTCCAGACCCTGTACTTAAGCTCCTTCCGAAAGCTTCGTTTATTCATGAATTGTTCAAACTCATTTGTTCATGGGCCAAGAATATCCTTTAAGTAATTCTTTCCTTTCCTCTTAATCCCCACAACTGGCTCACAGAGATCAGTCATCATTCTCAGTTTTCTATGCTGGAGAAACAGGAGTTTACCCTCCCTTCCCAGGACATGCATGCTTTAATTTAGTTAATCTTTCCAGAGCACAGATTACCAGAACTCTGTAGTGCAGTTTTGATGCTCACTCACCAGCACCTTTCACAATGGTGGCGTTCCTTCTCTTTTTGAAATCCAGTGATGCAAATAAGGTTGAAAGCTTCCCCCAAAAGTTAATCAACACTGATATCAATATCAACCAGTTCCTTAATTCTAGGGAATTTTAGAAATGTGAATCCCTACTTTACTGAAAATAATTAATAAAAGATGAAATGAACGTGTATTTAACTAATCAGACGTGTATTTAACTAATTAACTGCGTCCATCCTAAGCAATTTAATATTTATTTTCCTAAGTATTCCTAAACTATATACTTAGTTTTACCTGTCATCTAGCTGGGGCTAGGAGTTGGAAGACAAGTTTTGCTTACTGATTCTGCACTGCTCCAACAGCAGTATTGTTTGGAACAAGTTCAGGGGTTCATCTGAGTTAAGGAAGTTGCACAGTAATAGTCAAAAATCCATTCTGCATCCAGCTATCTTCTTAGGTCAGCATCTGAACTTAAGAAAAAAAGGATTTAAAAGGCAAATAGAATCCAAGAACACATTAAACAAATTTAAGAAAGATATTAAATATAAAATAAGATTCATAAGTTCAACTGAAAAAAATTTGTTCACATAAAAAGCAAGGTGTGCTGCTTCATTCTTGGCTCAGTTTTTAAGACATTATTTTCCTCTAAAAGCTGAGGTAAATTTTTTACTGCATCTTGATAATGAGTTAGTCATGAAAAGTGGCTAGCAACTTAAAATGGAATGCAAAAATAAACTGCACTTCAAAAAGTGAAAGAAAAAACAGGCATTTCTGAAAGGACATTTTGCATTTGAAAATTTCTCATTGTGAAGTACTTGGGTGCTTTCTAAATAATTCCTGTCCTCTTTGGGATCAAAAGCGGGTGTAAACAATACAGTCACTCACCTATAAAGAGGGTGTACAACCCAATTTCAAGGGAATGGAATACTCCACCTGACTTCAGGCGCTCATTTTCCTCCTGAATCAAGATAGGTCTGGCTGGAGAAGTTTCTAAGTGTGGTTACAAAGCACCTAAGGCAACTGCTTCTGCAGGCAGCCTGCACAGCTTGGGGGTTACCCAGAGAACATGGGAAAAATATTCATGTTTTGATCAGTGAACTGATTGCTCTGAGTCAGGATATGGCTGTTCTTCAAAGCCTCTAATTGTTAATGAGCAAACTCTATTCCGGGCTGAGAGCTAGAAAAGTTTCTCTCAAGATTTGGTTAGTTCTGAGTCTTTAAATAAACTGTAAAAATATTTGGAGGGGTCTGATTAGAAATTAGGTAGAACCTCATCTGGAAGATAATTTGTTCTGTGATTTTCTTTGGAAAAAAGTTATATATTGTCCCTAAATTAAACATGTACCCTCAAGTGCTGTAATCCTTTGTTAAGACTCTTCTAATAGCTGTAGGATAAAAAAATCCAAAATAGCCTATTCCAAAAAAAAAAAAAAAAAAAAAAAAAGAAAAGAAAAGAAAAAAAGACCAAAAAAAGACCTACATTTCCCTGAGTTTTCTATTTGGCTCTCTGGTGTTCACGAGAAGAGGTTTTATGAAAACTGCTTGGTCAGTATGTAAGTCAAGTTTGATTAGGTGTCTGAATGAGCAAATGGATTATGAACACAATTTTACACATGTAGAAACAGAAAATACACACAGGCATGACTTCTAATTGCAGTTATTACTATGCAAAAGGAGTTTTAATCATCTTTATTGGGTTTGGTTTATCTTCATCTTTATTCTTATGGAACCATTAATCTCAGAGGAGGCTTAAAAATAGACAGAATTACATTTCTTGATCATTTTTAATTTATATTTTTTCTTTTTAAAGCCTCTTACCCTTTGGTCCCCACTTTCCTAATTTACTACATCAAAGCCTCAGGAGCCATAGACTTCTACTCTCTGTTTATACCTCCATTGTTTTCCTAAAGAGAGGCATCTCAACACAGAAAACTTTTCATAAGTTTCAAAACTTCAAAACTTCAAATCTTCAACCAAGATTTTGAAATACTTGCTAAATATTCCTTTGTGGTCCTCAAGGAAAGCACAAAACACAGGCTTTCAATCATAAAGTGTAACACAAAGCAGACTGTCATAGATTAAAATGGGAAGAGAAATGAAAGTCAAAATCATACATCGCTAAGCCCATGTCTGAACTTGCCCCTTGATGAAAGCAGGCAAAAGGACACATACCAAATTCAAGTTAAGCCTTCCTGGCCATTTCTAAAATGCAGGTCCTGATCACCCCTGGAATGAGGGGAGAATAACAAGATGCACATTCAGTATGATGACCATTACCACTATTATATGGCCTATGGTGATGTTTCTGTAGTTGTCAATATTTTCTTTTAAATATATATGTTACTCCATAACTTAATGATAGAAGGGAGTGTGACTAGTTAATCTAGAACAAAAAAGATCCTGTTCCTCAGACCTTATTTTTTTGAAGGTTTATTGTAAGTGGATGAACGTGTTTTGGTTTTAAAATGCTGCTCCCCAGTATTCAATAGGGCAAAATTGGGTTTGGTCAAGCAATGAATCATAGAATGGTTTGGTTTGGATGGACCTTAAGGATCATCTAGTTTCAACCCACCTGCTACAGTCAGACCAACTTGCTTAAAGTCACATCCAACCTGGCCTTGAATGCTTCCAGGGATGGAAGGAAACATCCAAGTCTCAGAGTGACACCATTAGTGCTTACTGCTGGTAAAAAATGTCACTCCTCTAGATCTGTTGGCAACATGGCTGTTGCAATTAATCAGATTTAATTCTAACTTCTTTCTTTGCTAGATAAATCCTACACTTAAGCCATCCCTTTGGTTTATAGGACGCAAATTACAGAATCACAGATTTTTCTGAGTTGAAAGGGACCCACAAGGATCATCAAATCCAACTCTCAAGTGAATGGCCCACACAGGGACTGAACTCACAACCTTGGTGTTATTAGCATCACGCTCTAACCAACTGAGCTGATCTCAGACAGTCCACGTTTGTAAGACTGATGACAAAGAGAATAATGAATTGCTTGATGCTGACCCAAAGCAATTAAAAAAGTGAGATTCCAGCAGTAAGGAAGTGATGCAGCTAGAAAGAGCACATAAAATTTATAGTGCATTTATAGTGACTCTTTTGTGAATAAACCAGAGGACTTTCTAACGCTGTAAATGTAACAACCCCCTAAATACCCGATTTAACTTTTTCCTGCCTCAGTACATAACTAAAACTCCCAAAGTGATGAGCCTGTTGATCTGCATAACCTCATTGCCCCATTTACTGGTACGCGCCAAAGACATCACTTTCACCCAACTAACACCTAGTGTTCAGGGGCTGGCAGCACTTTGAAGGCTTCATTCTTTATCTGACAACAGTTTACTAAATATATGTTTTCTTTTTTTATTCCCCCTTCACTTCTGCAAACTGAGAAATCAAGCAGTCATCTGGAAGAGTGTGGTATTCATAGATGTTGCACAGCTTGAACTAAATGCAGAATCAATCTTAATTGTTGTTCTTTATTAATTCACCCCAGAGGTCACAAAGACCACGTATCTCCCTTTCGGAAAATTGTGGAACTATACTCTCTGCTTTTCTACAACTCTCCAAAAAATTGTATTGTGTTTGTGGTGATGTTCTCTGACTCTGTTATTTGAAATATTTTTTGTTCAACTTATCCTTAAGATGCTACTTGGTAACTTGCAGTACTGGTGTGTTAACCTGTTTCAAAATCAGCCCTTAGCAACCATATTTTTATTTTCTATACTGCCCTTTTCTAATTCATGTTAATACCAGTGGTGCCACTTCAAGAAGAAGACGACCACAGTTTCATTGTTCTGAGGGTATTCGGCACTCATTTGGTGAAGCAATGAGCTAGAAACTTTCTTCTGCATCATACCAAATAGTTACAGAACACTGGTAAGGCAAAGTGGCAAAATTGATTAATGATTTTGAGGAAACTAGGCCATTTCAAAGATTCAACCAATTCAGGAATTGGAAAGCAGTACATACAATCAGCTGGTTCCAAAGGCAACACAAGTTTATTCAGTCAAGACAAGATAAAACAAAAGGAAAGTGACTGATTTCTATTACCAGTAGAGAGATCCACATGGACTGAAAATTCTGGGAAGTTCTGATTCCTGACATTCTGAAAGTAATAGAAGCTGCATCAAGCGTACCAACTGTCTATCACATCCAGGTTTTTCAAGAAGAATCCAAATTAAATAAAATCTTATGAATATTAACCTAAGAAGTATTCAGAACTAATCAAAGAGATCAAGAAGCTGATGAACGTGTAAGTACCCTCTGAAATATTACAGGATACCCAACCACCTATCAGACAACTGAGGTTATCAGGTGACTTCTGCTTAGGAGCCACTTCCAGCACTTGTTTTCTGTTTCTTTTCTTGCTTTTTTCCTCCCTGTTGTCAGGAATGACTATTCAAGCTCAGCTACCATGGTTTCTCTTTACTGCCCTTTGCAGTAAATCATCCTGGATTTCTTATTTTTCCAGTCTGTCAAAGGCCTCCAATTTTATTTGTTTTCAGCCTTCATTTTGTAGCTGAGGACGCCACTGTCTATTATTCAGAATCTCAGCCTCTACAACTATATTATTTCTCTTTTTCCTGTGTAATGCACCCATCTTTACTGCAACAAAATTTAAAATACATTCCTTTCTTTTCATCTTTAGATCATAAACTTTGTCATTCTCTTATCAAACTGACATTTAGCTTTATGCTACCTAAATTCACTCCTATCTCAGTGACTTGAATACATACCACTGATTACTGGGAATAATCACAGCAGAAATAATTAACTGACATTCCAGTCAGAGTTTGTTTCACCAAACTGTGAGATAACAAAAAGACAAGTCTAGTCTGATGAATCTAAGAGTTTAGCAAATGACATAAGATAGTAAAAACTACAGAATAAGTGGAAGTGAAGAAGTGATTAGATTGCGATGCTACATTTGAAGCAGCAATCCCAGAATCAACATTTCTGACATGGAAGGACAAATCTTGCTCTTATAGTTAAGGCCTATCCCAAGACTGATGAACTAAGAAGATTTTATGGTAAATTCTACAGAAGAAAATACTAAAATGTCCCAGAGTAAGCTGGGTATATCAGCAGAGAAGCTTCAATTTCCACCAAAGCTGAAATGGGAATTTATGACCCTAAACCACATAAAATAAGGAAGCTTAGACACTGACCAAGTTTGTTCTATTTGGTCCTGAATAAATGCACCAAATGGGCTTATTTCAAAGTATCTTGCTGCCACGTGAGTATGCCACCAGGTAAATTACTTTAAAGCCACAGGGTCATGCTTTCGAGAGCATAAGGGTAATAGAAGATAGAGAGAAAACTCTGCCTGCCTGTCCCACTGGTGTCTTAAGCTGACAACAGATATGCTACATATATACACAAACCATATGAATACTCTATTTTATATGTTGCCTTTTTCTGTCTAAAGGAAAAGTGAAATCACAATGAGGATCCCCATCATGAATGAAGGGTATTGAAGTAGCCTGCACGTGCCCTGCTATTGCCAGATGACATCATAGGATAGCTCAAGATGGATTTCATATTGATGTAAAGCACTGTTTAATTTCAGAAGTGTAGGTATCAAACAGCTCTAAGACTTGCTTCATGGACGTTAAAAGAAATGTTTACTTTTGCAAGCAATTACTTGACTTTCCCAATTATCCAGAAAAATGACCTCATTGTAGCACATAAATGTGCATTGGAGACTCTGTATGTAAGCTGTAAAAAAATATAGCTTTCAAAAATAGATATGCAACAGGATTTAGATACTTGAGCCTGAGACACATGCAGTGTGTATGCAGTGAGGGTAAAGGTCGTTACCAACCAAACCGCACTAAACATTTACAAAAAAAGAAGAATATCTCCCAAAATGTGTATAACGGTATTGAGCTTATTTGCAGATAACCAGTCAGAAGGGGTGAACAAGATCAAGCTTTTACATTGTGTGAAAACCAAGTCTTTAATTCCAACCTCCTACTACAGCCCTTAGAGAGCTGTTACTGTCTATTATGTGCTGGCACTTTGTTCTGCTTTACCTTACCAGGATATAGATAAGGCTGTGGAATGGCATTTTATTGGATCAAAGAAAACCTGAGCTATTGCATCTCTCAGCCTCTAAACTGAACATAAAGAAATAACCCAGGGCTTTCATTAATTCCATTTACCTTTAAAATTTCCTGTAGGTGGCATTTAGTCATTTCTTGATGTGGGTTTACTAGGAAGACAGCAGCTGTAACATTCTTCTGTGAAAAGGTACTTGGTGTCTCATATATGGATTGAAAGGTTTGACACAGCTTCTGTAGTTACCATGAAGACAAGTACTATTTGAAAGTACCATTCTTGGACAAGAGGCTTGTGATACAAACTATTATAAAGCTAAGTAAATGCCTGCCTAAAATAAAATGTACTTATTTGTGCATGAGCTGCCATAAAGTGAGGAAGCAGGCAGACATGTCCTAAAATTTTTGTCCTTGCAATCCTCCATCCTCCATTCAGCTATGTTCTTTCTTGTGAATGCTGCAGATTTAATCTGTGCAAATTAGAGAAGAGTAGGCAAAGGCTGAAAGACAATCAGAGATGCCAGCTACAAATTACTTCTCACACTCTTCGGCAGCCTAAAAATGCCACATAGGCAGTAGGTACATGTATGTGCAATACGTGTGTATGAACAAAATGGGTTCTGAATCAGCTTACTAAATATTTATAGGATTCAGATCAATCCTGTAGGCATTCATTCTTCCATGAGACATTGCATATATTTTCCCAAATAAAATAACACAGTGGAGACTGAAGAAATAAACTCATGGGTGGCACAGAAAAGTATGATGCAAACATAAGCTTTCACTACTGTCACCTTCTAATGCTTCTCTGTAAAATATTAAAAGGAAAAATTATCATCAAAAGAAGTTTGCATCCAAGGTTTTGAGAAATCTGGTTAATATGCGCAGTTGTCCCAATAAATCGTTAAATGTGTTTGCAGTGAATTCGTAAATCACTATGTGAGGCACTGAAATAACTGGCACTACTGTTTTGGCTCAGTTACCAATTTTACATCAGGGACTTATTTTCCAGTTTTTTTCCTCTAAGTCGCTGTAATCATGTGCTGCAGTTGAATCTAAACTGAATGGCATGCACAATAAATATGCTCCCTTACTGAGATCATGCAAGCACTGTAAAATGTGAAAGAAAACAGTGGAAAGCACTGAAGTGGTTCACACTGTGACCGTTTATAAACCAAGAAGAGAAAAACAGCAGAAAAGTAAAATTTGTTAGATTTATCTGCTCCTTTTGGCTTAATAACAGAGACTATGTTTGCTTGTCTTGTGAGGACATCTATGGTGCAGGAAGAAGCCTACCTGAGCAGAGAAGAAACCCCAGCTCGGAGCCTTCTTTCATCCACTTCTCTCATGCAACCCTACTGAGTATTTTTTTACATAATCTTACATCTGAAGTGATGACCCTTATGCAAAAGGAGTCACCGGAGAGAGCAGACACTGACTTGCAAAGTAAGCAATGTGTTTGGAGCCAAAAGACTCATTCTGTACCTCAACAGCAGTCCTGCCTGTCACAGCTCTGTTATTGCTTGATCTTATGCCATGTGAAACCCACAAATCTTCAGAAAACAAAATAGCTACAAATGCCAGAAGGGACATTAGCATCTCTCAGTCTCTTCCAAATGTAAACAGCTACAAATCAAAAGCTGATCTTGCAAAGTGCCCTTAGCAGTGTTTAAAAACCATCAGGATCCTGTAACACAAGGTTATCTGCTTTTGGTTGATTTTGATTCTTATATTAACAACAAATACACTGAGCAGGCCAGAGGAAATTGAGCTGGACTAGCCCAGAGTATAGAAGACCTGGTTTCTGATCCCAAATATGCCTTCTGGCTTCCCATACAACAGAGGCTCCACAATGAGTACCATGGAACAACAATTACTGTGTCTCTGGTTGTTTATTCATCTGGTCAAGTTAGACTGTTTTACAGGGCAGATGTTCTATTTGGTAAGCTTTAGAGTAAATCTAATGCAAAATGACAAGACTCTGATTGCTATAGAGAGGAAGTATTAGCAAAAGCCCACATTTCTTGCCCTCCACAATTGTCCTTCAGCTGAAGCAAGCAAAAAAAGTCAGTAGTAAATCACCTTAGCTTCTCATAATGCCACATGATTTTTTGAGAGCGTCATTTTCCAAAACATCCCATTGGACAACTCCATGCTCACAATTTGTAAAATGCAAAATTAGGTACTTTAAGTGACAGAAAATGTATAAATCAAAGTTTATATATATTTAATATACATACACATGCACAAAAGTTTGGAGAATGTGGCCTTGGTAGTTTTCAATGCATATTAAGAAACATTACAATCATTCTCTGCTTTGCAATGGAAACATACTCTTTTAAAATATGTTTTACTTCTGAAAAACAGGAGCTAAAGGTATTAGGCTCTTCTGATTTAACTGTAATTTCTCACCTTCAGACTCTAGATTATTCCTGATTTTATTTTCCAAAGGAAAACTAAACCACTAAAAGTAAATAGCTGGAAACCATTTTTCTTGTTTGGTCATATAGATATATGTCTGCTTCTCAAATCTTCAATTCTGCTATTTCTTTTCTTCCATATTGAAGCTACCTCTGGTAAAATGAATTCAGATTCACAGAAGAAAACAGATTGGAAGGGACCTAAGGAGGTGACCTGCTCCACCTTCCTCAGAGCAGCGCCAGCTTCAAAGTGAGGTCCAGTCCAGCTGAGATTTGAAGACCCCCAAGGAGGGAATTTTCATGGTGCTTAGCCATTCTTCATGCTGAAGAATACATTTCTCACATCCAAACACAATTTCCTTTGTTACAACTTGTGTCATTACTTCTTGTCTGTTTGCCATGGTATCCTTCAGAGAGTCTGACATCATCTCCAAAAACTCCCTTGGATAATGGAAGACAGCAACGGGATCCCCTCAACCACCCTTAACTAAGCAAACCCCGTTCCATCAGTAGCTCCTAGGATCTCTCTAGATCTCTCTAGAAAGCTCTAACTTTCTAACCATTGTAAATAGCTCTCCTCTGAGCTCATTCCAGTTTATCCCTGTCTTTATTGGAGGCTCAACACTACACAGATTTTCAGATACAGTTCCTGGAATTCACCTACAAAGTCGACTGGAATAGTTCAGTTCCTCAGCGAAGGCTAAGGAACTAGCTTTCCCTGCATCAGATTATGGAGCTGTCATATGCTTCCATACAGAAGAGCTACAGGTATTGTAACTTCTGGCAAAAGACAGGTACAATCTTCAGCCACCTCTGGGCAAGAGTGTTTATCTCCTGATAGGGATCCTTTCAGAACAGTCTTTATGACCTTAAAGCTAATTTTCAGACACCTGTCTCATATCTTGTGTTAAAATCATTCCCATTACAGTCCAAAGCAATTTACCTGCTGCCCACAGAGAGCTCCAGAAACAGTGAGAACATCCACCTGCCAAAGTCCCAGCTGCCCCCACAGCCTGGGGAGTTGTCATAAGGCTGAAGGCAAAACTGCCTGGATAAGACAGCTAAATACAAATCAGCTAGGAATATATCGTAGCCCTGAGTTGTTCATGCCAGAAATCACCACAGATCCACTGGGATGCAGTAACTGCAATAACAATAAACAAAAAAGTTCATCTTTGAAGAGGGACCTAAACCAGAAAAGTAAGAATATATTATTGGCGTACACCCTGGTTCCATAATTTGTAAAAGGAGTACTGTGAGGCCAAACGAGTGGCGTTGCAACTCTTGCCCTAAGGACTGAAGTAGCTAAACAGATCATTTGCAAATGGCTATAAATAACCCACATGCTGATCTTCGGCTTCCTGCAGCCTGCGCCAGTATGAGAAATGACTCCAGGAATAATTCCAGAAAAAAGCCCTGTCCACTTGCTGACTTCCATTCTGCCTTTTGCTTTCATATCCACTTTCAGATAAAATTGCTCCTGTTGGAATACTCTAGCATATTGCAATGCTATGAGAAATCACGTTGCTGCTCTATTTCTCCTGCCTTGGGAAAGAAAAACAATCCTGATATTCCCATCTTAGAGTGCTTTTACATCCACTTGGTCAACGGGTTTGGATGGAGTCTGAAAGAACATTTCTATTCTGCAGAACAATATTGTAAGAACCTTTATCATTTCACATGTTTTGTGAGTCCCATAACACTTATTCCAACCCCATTTGCTGTAAATTTCTTCCATAAATCTTCAGCGTAACTTTCCTCAAGACAGCATTAAATTTCCTAACACTCTCTACCCCAGTAAACAACACGTTGTTTGAGCATCTCCATTGGTAAATCTACTGATTGAATGAAACCAATTGCATAGTCAATAGGAAAAAGTCCAATGGCAACACAGGAAGTCAGGAAACACTGGACAGATCCAGCAGAAATTACTGGGGGGAAAATCAAATGCCTGTATGGAAAGTGTTGTAATTTAGTTTTATTCCAGGTCTAAAAGTGGAAAAACTTAAAGCTTCATACTACTTTACAGCAGTGCCGTTCAGGGTCTGCCAATGTTTCCATTATGAACCGCAATTTTCAGGGGTTTATAACTCAGCCATAAAAATTTGCTTTGGGATGAAACTAGAAATAAAAGCTCTCCACCCAAAAAAAATTATACTCCTCCTTGCCCCCCATCTTTTTTTTTGAAGGAGAGAGTTAAATTGAATTTGCTTATTTTTGAGCCAGGTCAGTTAAAAATAAGGTAATTTTTTGCCACTTTTTATACTATTACAAAATATAGATTAAATTGGGGGATCTGAAATCATAGCATAAAATTCCACATACAATTAAGTATCATTACACTGCAAGAGGACAAAGTTCTTTTTTGGTTTGCATTAAAAATATGAACAACATTCCTAAGAGATGGGCAGTAGTTATTCTGTGCAACTTTGCAATAGCAATGCCTCATCCAGAGGACTCTAACCAATTTCAATACTGAACAATAAAAATTATACAGACCTACAAAACATGACATAAGGAAAGGCTGAAGAATTTAGATGTCATCTAAGAACTGAATATAAAGGAATAAGTCTCCTAAGTAGGAAAAAAAAATTTGTAAGGAGGATGGTGATCAGATGTTTTCCAGGTTCACTTCAAAAAGAGTAAGAAAAAAAGGATTTATCTGCAAGAATGAAGTTTTAAATTACATGTCTGTAAATTCAAATGGCAGTGAAGTCATGCAGTGGAATCACCCTTATACTGACCTGGTCATATTACTTAACAAATATTCCTCTTGAGGCTGGATAATCACTTTGAAGTTGGTGGTGAAATGTAGCACTCAAATATAGGTTACTCAAATATAGTAGTCAAATATATACCCCGAAGTTGTATGATCAGTTTAAAAAAATCCTCCCATTACCTTTTTTACTAATGATATTTTATTTTTTTTTTCCTTTGCTTTGGATTTCTAGAGGTTTTAGAGCACATTTTCAATTTTCCTGCAATTCAGACTAAACACTTGAAATGCTGTAAGTAAAAATTCTCACAGGATCATGACTTCAAGTGAGCTACAGCTTTATGAAATATATCATAAAATCATGAAATTTGCAACAAAACAACTAGAGTCTTTAGTTCTGCATTTATTCCATCATGCAGTTGATTTACTCTCCACACTTTATTTGGGACAGAAAAACTAGACTGAGTGGTTTCTCTTTATTACAGCACGTCTTTTGTTTCACTTTGCTAACCTAACATACTTTTAGCTGTCTTTTAACTAGCAATCTTCTAACCTTTACCCAAAGAATGACACCCTATATAACCAAAGCAACAGTTATCTACATCAGTTTGAAGAGAATTTGGGAATCAAGTTTTTCAGTCTTTTGGAAAAGAATTAGGAGCTTCTTCTGAGATTAGTAGAAAGAAATATTTGCTGACTTCTAGTCCTTTTTCTGGTAGCTTATCACAGAAGTTGGGAGTTTATAATAATTTTAATACAGTGTAAAAATACTGATTTATAATTTAAAAGACGGTGAAGCTTTGAAAACCTTCTGACCATGTTTAAAATTTGGCTGAGGGATCAGCTGACAAAGCATTTTACTTCATGCACATCACATAAATTTTTAATATTGCTGATCCTTTCCTAAAGAGAAGCTTATCTCCAAGTAGTGGCTGGGGAACAGATCCTAACCTTCTAGCCCTCTCAAAGGCTTCTGACATTTTCTACTCCCCCTTTGGCCCCTGTAAGTATTATGTCTCCTCTGAAAAGTGCTTACGGCCCCCAGGATCTTTCACCGTCTCTGCTGTCCTCCCTCACCCTCTCCATCCATATCTCACTGAATTGCATCATGCCTGGTATCTCAGATATCTGCCTCCCAACTATTGACTGCCAACTTCAAACACTACCCTGGCTCCCCATATTATTCATTGCTTTTGATCCTAAAAAAAAAAAGAAAAATAAAAAAATCAAACCAACTCACAAAATAAAACAGTAGTGCATGTCATTTTTCTTCCTAGGAGGTTAAATCCTCTGGGACCCTGTTTCTCATCCATGCATAGTGCTATGGCATCACATCCCTCAGTACACCTCAGTTCTCCAGTTGCAACACCAGATCCAAACACACTCAAGGACCTACGTTTTGTCTCTGCATCTGGCTTGTGCAGGTAAAGCCCAGCTTATCACTGACTAAACAGGCAAGATCATAACCAACTTGCAGCCAACACATGCAGGCACAGCATGCTGACAGGCTTACATTACTCTGATGCTGACCAGACATGTGATACCCTTGTCATTCATGTACCAAACACACCCCTACAGGCAGAAGAAACTACATGAATATTCGGCTCCTGTCCCTTCTGCAGTTCTACTCTGAGTCCAAACCACTGCTCACACCAAGTGGATATGGAGAGAGCTGGGGTCCAACCTGAAAACACCTTGGGAAGGGACTAGGTATGTCTCCCCAGATAAGACAAAACAAAGCCTAAGGTGAGCAGATGAACAAATCAGCTTAAGTGATCTTTGACAGTGCAGACTATACTGGAAGTTTGGGTTTGCCCTGGAACAGATCAGGAGTCAATTGCCACTAGAGATGGTCCAAGATACAAGCCAAAGTTTTCTTGCAAAAACACAGGCCTAAGCATCAGATGGCAGACAGACTTGGTGCACTTACCTGCTAAAAACAGTACACAAAGTCTATGTGTCAGCAAACATGGTGACTGAGCTTGGATTTACACAGTGAAGTCACAGCACTGCACAGATTTTGCTGTTGTGGGTCCTTTTCTGGACAGTGCCCCACAGAGCACACTGCTGCAATATAGCCACAGCTCCACGCTGCACCACAGGAGGACAACACACATGACTCAATCCCCCCAGGCTGCTTCCACTCCTCATTATCCCCTTCTCACCAAGATTTTAACAAAATAGACAGCAGATCGTAGTAGCTTCACAAAGCTATAATTTTCTACTCTAACACTTAAGGTTCCCTAGACTGCATCTCACCTTCAACTACGAAATTTTCAAAAGAAATAAGAAAATAATAAGCAATACTGCTATAAGAAGCCTTTGGGTGGATTACAAGTCATGTTGATGATGACTGAGTAACTTTAATCACCTTCAGAGCCCTGCAACCTCCCTGAAATAATGCAAAAAGTTATTATGAAATGGAATTTGTGTGCAGAAAGCAAGAAACACAGACCTTTTAATTTACCAGACTTACAACTATGATTAGGACAATAATGGTGGGTCAAAATGTTCCCATTACATCAGTGGATCTAAAATTAGTCCCTAACTTTGTTTCTGAGGGTGTAAGAACATCTTTCAGCTTTCCAGTGGTGGCTGTATTAATTCCAACACAAGTGCCCCCTCTCCAGCTGCCAGCCATTTCACCTATATTTTCTTGAAAACTAAAAGAAAATAACACAAAATCGTACTACTGAATTGCCTCTTTGACATCCTCTCCTAGATGATGTACTATCCAGGAGCAGTAGATCCTCAACTGGCACAGGGTCAGTGAGCTACACCAGCTCACAGAAGGAACTGGCACAGACAACTCTGCTCTACTCTGTATAGCATTAACAGGTCCTCCTAATTATTTATTGAAAGAACATTTTATTTTCCTGCCGCTCTCCTAAAGCCAAGTCTCTCCATGGTGGTCTCAATCCAGAGCCTGGAGCTGGATGTTAAGCTGTTTTTGAACGCCTGAAAGTTCTGTGTGCCACCGCCAGGTAACCTTACCAGGTTTGGCCAGCCAGCCAGAAGCTAAACGTGTTCAAAGCTCTGAATATGATGTTGGGCACAAATCTAGGAACACAGTTTATGCTATTTAATTGTCTCAGTAAGCCAAAACACAATTTTGACTACAAGAGACATTAGCACATGTAGATGTGTAAGTAAATCGTTATAACACAAATCACTCATGGTTGTAGCACTGGAAGAAATCTGACAAAGTAAAATGAGGCCCATCCTTTTTAGCACCACTTCAAGATTTAAGTCCAAGGGGAAGATTTTAAAGAAACTGCAGTGAATTAAATTTAAATGACTTGAGGTAAATACAGTACAGTAATTTTTAAAGCCTACCTTAATACACTGAGTGCTACAGAGGAACACTATTAAGCTCTGACACTTTTGTATGTTTCACAAGAAGGGAACGACACTGATTTCAAATACTACTACATAGAGCAATCAATGCAAGCATGCACAGAAGCATTTGGTAGGCAAGGATCTATTCTTTTCTGTTGCAAGTGTAATGTAACCTATTGTGGCAGCCCATTAGAGTTCTGTTGTTAAAAATATGATGGCTGAAGTAGCTTTGTCAATACAGCGTCCTGACAGAGAACACACACTGTCACAAATAAAAAAACCTAAAAATGTAGTGTTTTCTGAAAAAATATTTTTTTCAGAAATATATATTCCTACAATAATAATTTTAATACTGTAAAAAGACAAAGACAAGAATATTTACCTGCATTTCCCTGTCTTCCATTTATGTCCCCTCTTGCCCTTTTATCAATTTTGCTTGATAAAAAGGAAAGAACTAGAAGAGAAATGGAGAAAAAAAATCCTCAAAGGAACCAAGAACCTTTATGGTTTTTGAAGACGAAATAAAACTTTTCCAGGCTGAAAGAAACGGGGGGGGGTGCGGGGGGGGGAGGGGGAGGTCGAGAAAAAAAGCTTTAGTGAAGCAAATTTAAAAAAAAACCCCAAACCTAACAAACTAGAAATTGTTGAACCACTGGTTGCATTTCAAAACCTCGTACAATAAGGGCAGCTGGCCTGCAAGTCTGGAAGGGAATTCGGTCCATGTTATTGGTGGATGATTTCAACATAGTCCCTAGGGAAATGCATTTAAAGATCCATATGTTTTCTTGGCACCAAATCAAGTTCCATTAAATAACACTGTATTCAGCTACACAACAAATTTACTTACCATACATTTCATATGAGAACTAATTTGTTTGATAGGAATATTGCTGATGTTTATATTGGTTTACTGTAATGAAAACAGTATTTTCCAAACTATGAACAAATGCATACCAGTAGTTTTACAGCGGCTTAACCAAAGTACTGGTAGTACTTCAAGAAGGGAATTTATAGAATACGTATGTTTCTCAGTGTTGCTCGTGCCAAACAGAGTAAGGGGGTTCCACTATGAAGATGGAACTTGCTTGTAACACTGGAAGAGCCAACCTGAGTCCTCTCACAGGCCACGGGCAGAGCCACTGAGGCCAGCAGGACTACAGGCAATTCCAGACTTGACAGCTTGCTGTATCCAGTACTGCCTTTAGGAAAACCAAATATTCAGTGCTGGTGGAGTGGAGCACAACATGAGGCTCTCCCTTCTCATGACATTACAGAAATTATGAAGGCAATCACTTAACTGCTGTCTCAGCTGAAAGTTAAACCCCTAACTTTCAGATATTAAACCAAGGGCCTTTATATAAAATATGAAATTCACATACCATTGCCTATCTGGTCAACAAAGCTGCCAAATATTTTCATATACACAAAAACACTGACAAGTTGTGCTATAAAAACTCTAGAACATCTTGAGGATTTCACTCAGTAATTCCATGAGGTCTGGCATTAATCAATTGGACATCTTCAGAAAAAATACATTTCCTTAGTGAGGAAAAAATCCAGTTCTTCCAAGAAAGTCACCTTCAGTGTTTCACATGTTTATATTTTTGCTTAGAGAAGCATCATCTAAAAAAAAAATTGAGAAGGAGCCAAGGATGATTTAACAATGCACTTACCAAAACCTCTGCAAACTGTCTTTTTTGTCAGCTTTCGATACACAAAATCAGCCTTGGCACTTCTAATATTAATGTCCATTCCTTTCACCAGGACAGTTCTGACTTCTGGTTATGAGTAATGCTAAATTCTAAATACAAACAGAAGCACAGGCCACACTGTGTCCAAAAAAACATGTCAATATATTATTGTAAATACTGGCAGCACTATCCTTCATTTGCAATCTAGTTAATTTCTTAGGAAATTATTTTAAATTAGAACATGGCACTCCACATCACCTTTTTAAATGCTGCAGGTGGCCATAGTACAAAAATCTCTTCCAGTATCTGTAGGGTTGTAAGTGTAGATCTGATAGGATATGTTATGGGATCAAACATCTCTCCACAGGTTGACTGTCCAAAAGGAGACGGAACCTACTTCAAGACAAATTTCTTCTCCCCTCCTAAACCAGTGGGAAAGGAAAGGTGGCAGCCAGACAGGCATCTGTAAGTCCTACCTGGAAAATACTCTGTTGCAAACCAAAGAAAGGGTTCATCCCATTTCTGAGACCCCAGCTCCTCATTGGGCATATATTTAGCAGATTTAGAGCGTAATCTTTTCAGTGGAAACACTGAAAACCACTTTTTTTTTCCTCTGAAAAGTGTAGGATCAAGGCTTAAGTAAAAATGGGCCAATGAATAAACCTGATTTAAATTATTGCATATTTGGAAAAATCCTAGTGATGGAAATGCAATATTTCTTGCCCAGAATGTCATCAGTCAGCCATTATTATTTCTGCAGTGCAAAGAGAAGGAAGAGCTCTAAGTAACATTAAGTTTGTTGCCTGAATCCTGTATCACATTAACCTGCAAATTATTCCAACTTACACCTCATAAAAAAGTAAACACAAAAGAGAGACCTTCCTCAGATATGTAAGCATACCTTAAGTGGGATAGAGATTAGCAATTAAGGAACACAGCTATGGAAGGGAAGGATGGTTGAGCATTCAACCATTCTTATTGCTCTGGAAGTATTAAATCACTGCCTTTGCATTTTTGGCATACTACTGTGACTAAGGTTCATAATTATTTTGGCTGCCCCTCACAAGACCTTGGCTACATTAAGAACTTTACCCCAAATCCTCCACACTCAAACAAAACAAACTCCATCTTTGAAGCCAGACTTTCTACATAGATCCATCAGTGGGAACCATAGGCTCTAAGGCACCAGAGGTTGTTCACATGCTTGAATATCATTATTTGGCTCAAACGTGATCCAAAAAGGACTTTTTACACTAAGATCAACTATGACAGCAGGTAATCCTTGCAGTCTCATTTAGTTATGCATATTTTAGAGGCCAAGAAGCAGCAGAATTCATATTTTTATAGTTTTTCTACTGTATACATGACAGTAACATCTTGATGGCTTCAATTCGAACTATGATCTGATGTACTTGATGTCTACTAGTACACATTCTGACAAACACCTTTAATTACACCAAGACAGCACAAGCAAACAATTAATTCTTTTATGCTTTTATTTGGAGCTGCAGACTATTAGATTATTACTCCTTCATGTAATTTAACTTAAAACAATAACTACTTTCAAGAACCTTGGGTAAAATATCCTCTGACCACAAAATACCGGCCCTTTGAAGTGGTGAATCTGTGGTCTATTTAGACAATCTCCACTATGTATTAAGGCCCAGGTTACAAAGTCTCATTGGCTTTGTTCTCAGAAATCTAACTTCCTTGTCACTAGAAATTAATGATCCAAGAATAATGTCTAGCACTCATTACACAACTGTTCTATAGCACTTAATAAGGAGAAACCAACTTCTACTTGCATTTTTAAGGGCTCCTATAGATTCACACAGTGAATCCACAAAAGATTTCAGATGCCTCCTCACTAAAGCAGGGTCTACAGCCCTCATATGCTTAACAAAAGGATGTACTTCAAACTTACAAAACCTACCTCGATGACAGCAGGTTAGCTAAGGTAGTCAGGCTCAACACTGTGCCCTGGGGAATAAGGGGCCTTACTAGATCCACACCATTGGCTCTTCTAAATTTACTTTTTTTTAATCTAACTGTTCAGTAAACACAGTGTTCACCCAAGGCAGAGGGAACAAGCTCATTTCCCACCTCTGCCTGAGAGGGTGCAGGTCAGCATCCCACACTCCCAGGAAATTATGGAAACCAGTAATTAGCACACTGATGTGGGATACTGTCTTCTCTACTTCAACTGCAACAGTTAAACCCTCCTTAAGAGAGAGATGGAGAACAAGCATAATTATTTTGCAGGCACTGACCTAAGTAAAGCAAAATCTGGAATCCTCTGTTTTACTGAATAATGATGCAGGTCTATACTGAAAAAGGTATTAGATAAATTGACCATGTAACATTTAAAGTCCTGGCACACAGGTGAACATGCTCAGACAGGCAGAGGTTTCACATGTTTAGCTAACATTAGCCACTGAAGTACAGAATGGGAGTGGGGAAACCACTGCCTTTTCCTTCTGGCTCTCATTTGTAAAGAAAAATATTTTCACTCACAGCTCTGTACAGGAAAAGCACTTGTCTCCCATAAGCTGGGTGCTACTGATCAGTTGATATGAACATGAACAGGATGTTGCCAAGTCCCATCGCAGTGTATAGAGAAACATTAGAACAGACAACTTGGACTGAAAATAGAACTGCCAGCTTCTCCTTCTTCTGAGTACTGATATCAGGTTCCCACAATAGAAGAGGATTTAGAAAATAAACAAATGTAGGAAACCACATAAATCGGTAATTGTGTTATTTCCTTTCTCTAGAGCACCTTTAAGCTGTATCACAAATGAAGGGTGACTCAAGCTGGAAAACTCACAGAACAGGTTTTTCTTCTAAGATCTCCCAAACAATCTTCTCAGCTGTCCTAGAATATGTGTCAACTGGAAAGTAAATTCATATCCGCTTTCCTCCATCTTAACAAGTTTCATTCTAACATCGTTCACTAGGTTCCTGCTTCCGTGTTTTGCCATCTGGATCTCATCTTTATAAATACAAGTTACATTCACCCACTTGGCTCACTTCATCTGTAGAGACTTGTTAAATGACTTTAAAGATGATTTACTAAAAAGGCAGTGAAAGATCTAACATGAGAAGAGATTAATATAAGTAGAGAACTTCTTACTTTAATGTCAAAATTACATTACCAATGACTTCTGGCTTCCCACATTGATCAGCCAATTTCTGCCTTAGTCACATTTGTTCTCTGGCTCTATACATCTGTATGAACACATTAATTACTCAGAAGGCACCCAAGTTCACAGTAATGATCTAGTCCCAAATTTCAAACATCTGAAATACAAATGTGTAGCGTCAAAAAAGTGGAAAGAAAAAAAAAAGTCCAAACACTACTGCTTTGTTTCTGAAGCAGTATGAAACACAGTAACTGAGCCCAAGAGAGTTAAAGTTTATATTAAACTAGTTTTCTTTTGCTTACTGAGTTGTGTGTTTCACCAAAACAGTATCAAGCCCCAAGATAATAAAATCAACCTGTATGGATTTACTCAATCAGTTATTCCAGTTATACTTTTAAACGGTATTAAAAGTTCGTACTTAAAAGCCAAACTCTTATCTCAATTTGAAAGGAAAGAAAAAAGACCTCAAAAGAGTTACAATAGGAACATAAACCAGCACTCCAAGTAATTGCTCCTACCTCTTCTGGAGCAGCACAGAACCATCTTCTTCCTAAGTTATGTTCTCATATCTTCAGTAACTCAAGTGATACAGATCCGTTTTTGGCACTAAAATTTTGCAATTTATTCCTCAAAATGCTGTTCAGAACTGTATATTTAAACATGAACAGAAACAGGAGAAAGCTAATGTACAAAGGGGAAAAACAGAAAAAGGAGAGCACCTTGAGTTTGCTCCTCCTAAGAGAAGATGGCACCTTTCTCTGTAAAATTTTTGTATGATCAGGAGTGAAACATTAGGGGTGAATGAAAACAGTTGTGCTCTTTTTCATTCCCTTCATCTGAATCTAGATTCAGCTGATAAGACATACCAGTTCAGGGCTCTGGCACCTGCTACAGAAACTCTGACCCAACAACATGCAACCAGTTAAAAGGGAACTCTTTTCGATCCTTAAAGATTCTATGAAGCACTTCAAACTTCACCCAGAAATCAACAGGCAGGTTCTGGAGCTGTAGTGCCATAAGCATTGCTGAGATGTCCTTTCAGCAAATAAACCCCTGTCCTGTTTCCGGTATCAAATTAAAAATGAATTTTTTTAAAGTGTGGTAAAAAGGGCCAGGTCAAAAAAAAAACCCTATCTGAACTACTTCTGAAACATGCTGTCAAGAAGCTCGGCTAATTTTGACTACTAAAGTTTTCATTTGACTAGAGATCTAACAGCAGGCCCACTGTCTTCAAGGACTAATATTGCCTCTGGCTGCTTCTCAATACCAACCAGCAGTCCAAATTTTTTTGGGCTAAACTTCAATCTGTTTGTCCAATATGAGCTAGGCACCATCTGGGACACAGAGCCACACCATCCTCAGCAAATGGGATCAGCGAGTCACAGTGTCCTCACTGTAGCTACCTGCAGACTGAAGGAAAACTATTGAGTTTTCCAACATCCTGAAAGTGACCTCAAAACCTCTGAGATTTGGGACTCCATTACAACATATACCCAATAGATTTACAGTCTTATGCCACAATGTATCTCCTGATTAGTTGGCATTTCACTCACAAGCCAAGGAAGATGGAAGAAAGCAAACTGGGGATTTATTATTTTCTAAGGATGTCATGAAATGCAGACATTTGTAATTGCTTCTCAGCCTATATCAAGGGAACTAAGCCAAACTCTGCATCCACTGTATTTGCAATCATTGACACCTCAAAAACAATCAAAGGAGCTGGCTTTGGTAATAATTTCTATTCCCTTGACAATCTTCTTTCAACTGTTTTACGTTGTTCTTTGACCTTTTTAAAAGCCACCTTGCCAGAAGCCTGCCGCTTTCCCATCTGAATGCATTTGTCACCAAAATGAATTACCACCTTGCATTAGTGACTCAAATAGCCTCTTGATAGGAACTGCAGGAAGAGCAGAAAATGGGACAAAACTCAAAATGATGTATTATTGCTAAAATGCTACTACTTCACTTGTCAAGGATTGTAATTAGAGTTGGGCCAAGGCAATGTTAGCTCAGCTGCCTCTGGACACACCTGTTTCAATTTAATTTGTAGTAATTAGGAAGCCTAGGGCACCAGGAAAAACTGCTGTTCACTTACTGTTTCAAATAGCTGAGTTTTCATGTGCCATTTAAAATGCTGTTTTTCAGAACAGACTGCTGACTTGCTAATGCTAGGAAAATGAAATAAAGCAAAATATTTTTAGCAGCAGGAAGTTGTTACTTGCTACTGCCAATTACATGCCTTGTACTTGAACAGTGACATTTTTTTTCCCTTTGCTTATTCTTCAAGATAGGTAAAAGCTGGCTTAGGTCTCAGTGCACGAGGATTCGAATAAAACTCTCAGTCCTCCAGAGCTGGCTGATACTTCTGGAGTCACAGTCAGTACTGGCAGCAATCTGCTGTGACAGAGCAAACAACAGCGTCCTAGATCCACTCCTCAGAAAAAGGAAAAGGAAAAGATTAAGCAAGAGACTTGGATCTATTGGCTTTGGCAAAAGGTTGAATACCTTCTCATGCTAAAAAAATTACCGAATTTGGGGAGTAGAAAATGGGGCAGAGGGGGGAGAAATAAAAAAAAAAGCATTACAATTACATAAGAATAGATATTTATACTCTGAGTTAATTTATCAAACTGACACAGAGATGAATCATGCACTATTAAAATAATGGGATACAAGTTTTCTTTATATCACAATCATTATTTACAACTTTTAAATATTCACGAAGGAGTCAAGTATCCTCATCTTTTTATTTAAAATGTGATCTTGCAGGCCAAAAGAAAACTCTTGGCAAAAATAAGTTTCTACAGGAACAGTGCCCAAAGAATGATTTCTTCAAAAACAGGACAGATCTTAACAATCATGATGGCACTTCTTTTTTTTAAACCTACACTATAAACCACGCAGGGCTCAAGAAACTCACACAAAGCTAGATCTCTGAGGAACAAAACAATGAGAAAGGGTAATAACAAGGGCCTGTGGTATAGCTAGACACAGCTACTTAGGACTTTTTTAAAAATATAACATAAACCTCATTTTTTTTGAGGTGACATACAAGTCTGCTTTGAGGTAGGTTCACTGCCATATGCTGAGAATCCAACTGTTCCTCTCCCTGAACTAACTTGAACATATGCATTATTTTAATAACTGGCCTTTTTCTGCTGTAATGCCATTATAAACAACCATACCACTGTGTATTTTTCCATTCTAGAACAACCCCTGGAGTCCCTTCCACCCTTCCCCCCCAAAAAAATCTGGGAGATTCAGAGCAATGCTTCCCGAACACCGTTTTCATTATTTTGGAATGATTTTAATATTATTGGTCATTGTCTTCTGTAGACTGATGTGGATGTGTATTTAAAAACTAGACAAGAGAATACAAAAAGGAACCCATATAATAAAATCAGTTTTAATAGTCAGAGCCATCATTTTACCACTTAGGTGAACTTTACGGACAATAAGAGTGTCTACCTTGAAGCTGTGCTTACATAATGGATATGGGACACCCATATACCTGCCACACGTGATCTTAAACCCACAAAAATCAAGAATTACACGAGGCTGGATCTTCTTTTATTCATTTGCCTTTGCTGCTTCAACAGGCAATTTCTTTTCAATCCAGGATTTTACTTTTTCTATTTCAGTTCTGTTTAGCTCATGATTGAGATTTGGAAAGGTATGAAGTGATGCTGATACCCCCAGTGACTTTAACATCTTGTTGGTCTCTTCACCCCATGAGTAGAGAACTAGTTCATCAGCAGTTCCATGACACTGAAATAATTCTGGAAGAACACTTTCATTTCTTTTCAAAGCCTAGATGGAAAGGAGATACTGTCAGACATATTGCTAAAAAATTTAAAAGAATAGTTACAATTACATTGTGACAACAAACATAGCTTTGCATTTATTAATCTGCATTTTAGTGGTCATACTGTACTATCTCTACAAAAGTAAACAAGGAAATAATGGAAAAAAATGCCTTTAAATTCCAATATGCTAACTCTTAACAAATGATAAGGTTTACTTTAAGATCTATACCCCTCTCCAAATAAGAAAAAGAGAAAAAATTCATGACAGCAGATGGAGCGCATGAGTATTATAATTTATCACAAATTTTCAAAGCACAGTTTTGCTTACACAGACTCTTTAACAACTAAGGAAAACTAGCGAAGAAATTAATTTGTTATTCTCCTTCTACACTTCTAATAATTGTACTGTCTATGCAAAAAAAGCAACACTACATCATGTACAGACAGCTTTAAAGCCTCACTTCCCCAATAGTCTGCTTATCTATTTCCAGGAAATGGTATAAGTTTAGAATATGAATCAATTGCCTCCGATGAATAAACATGATATATTCAATTTTAATTACCGTGTTTTCTATTTAGCTAAGCAGTTTTTCTATGTCTACCACATACTCACCTTGTAAACAGCAGAGTCTTTATTAAGAAAACTAGACAGTACAAAGACTCCTGCCAGATCCTGATGAAACCTATATGCTACATGCATTGCCATTGCACCTCCCATCGAAAAGCCTCCTAGGATGCAACAAAAGAAAGATTGGATTTTTCTATAAGTCTTTGTAACCCAGCTCTCAATTTATTTTTATCTTCAGACTTGTTTCTTTTATACATAATTCAATCAAAAAACATCTTGAGTAACATAAAGGTTACTATGATCTTAGAATCACAGAATCATTAAGATCCTCTGATCCAACCTTTGACTGATCATCGTGTTGTCAAATGGTACCAAGTGCCATTTCAGTCATTTAATGAACACCTCCAGAGATGGTGACTCCACCACCTCCCTGGGCAGTCCATTCCAATGTTTAACTACCCTTCCTATGAAGAAATTCCTCCTGATGTCCAACGTGAACCTTCCCTGGCATAGCCTGAGGCTTAAGTCAATGCAACTGGATAGCTGAAGTACTGCTGAAGTTTCATTACTGACAGAGAAAAAAAACCCCAAACCCCAGCTAAAATGCCATTATTTTAGAAGCCATTTGTGCCAGGTAGTTGAATACTGTGGCCATATATACTCTGACATTAACAAAGTAAAACTCTGTGAACAGGTAATTTTCACCGCTTATTTTATTCAACTTATTTTTCCCCTAGGCTAGCAGCATTCACACATGAAAGCTCTCTATCACTATTGCACACAATCAATGAACATTCACAATAGACTAGCATTGAGGATAGTTTTGTTGTTACACCTTGGGATATATAATGAATACGGAAAAAATGCAATGTACTCCACCTGAGCTCTAACAAGACCTCTGAATTAATGGCTTTCTGTAATCCATGTCTCTTCAACTGCACTAATTCCTTACATGAGATACTTCCTCAGGGATGATTTTTACATGACAAATGCTTATTCATAAGCAAAAAAATCTAGACTATCACATTACTTCAAAAGGACACAGTACACAGGCTATTATATTGACTGTATCCAGATAATGGCTAGAGTGACATTTCCTTTATTTTCTTATGTGGAATCTGACCATTTGCTTCATTTCCTTTTGATCAACCTGAACAATGCTGTCAACCCCAAACCGAAAAAGGAGCACTTGCATTCTAAGAGACCATTTTAAATTTGCTTACAAATAAATACAGATAATATTTTGTTAACATTTAAAATTAAGTCCATTTTAAGCATTTGAGATTACAGGAAGAAAAGCTGCATTGAAAACTCATTACTAGTTTTTAAATGATTCAATCTTAAAATTTTGTACCCAGTTAGTCACAGTCTGGCACACTGTCTGCAATTACTCACCAGCAGTCTTTGACAATGCAGTCACCTTCTGTTTAGAAGTACATTAGGTAATGGTTCTTTTATGTAGATCATACTACTATGACGAAATGCAATACAAAGGACTAGTTCTTTGAATTTGGTTTGCATGGGAAAACCTGAAGTTTATCACCTGGTATCACAACAATCTCCAGGTAAATGCTGTATGTTACATACTTCAAAACCAACAATTTGAATGAGCATTTGCAGCTGCAGACAATTTTTTTCAATTACAAGAAGCATTTCAGTATAAGTGTATGTTTGACATAACACATAAAACACATGGTCCGTCAAAAACTTCCACAAGAATTCAAATTTTGGGTTAAAGAAAAATACGAGGCAGGTACAGATATTACACGAAACAAATGTATGAAGTGACAGTCAGAATGTAATCAAAACAAAAAGCAAAAAGAAAAGTACATGTAAACAAATTATCTCAGCATAAAGAATACATAAACCCTACTTAGCATGTCATGAGTGTTAGACAAAATCAAAACAACATGCAACATTTCATCCTTAGATGGATAGAACATCACAAGCTCTTCACTTGAGACCAATCTACTTCCAAGACATACAGAGGCTGTGCACAGAAGTTCATAGTTTGCCCATAGGTTTTAAATAAAAAAAGTATGTTCATTTTCAATTTTCCCCTTATATCTATTTTAATGAGAACTGTGATTAATGCTTCAAAACAGTTGAACAGTGTTAGCTCTACAATGCTCATCATAAAACTCTGTTGCAGAGAAAATTGACTCAAATACACATTTATGACCTCAAATGTGCTTCAGTGTAGTGCTGATTTTTAGGTAACATCACTTTGCAATAAGGAGAAAGTTGCTTGCAACTTGCTTTTCTAGTTGAGAAAGATCTGCTGAAATCACACAATCGTCACACTTCCAAAATTAGAGAATTTCAATCAGAAGCAAACTTCAGCAATACTTTACTGAACCAAAACTCCTTTGCAAAAATTCTTTGTTGGAATATTATCTGCAACTATGTTACAGTCATACTATGATGGAACAGAGTGACTGAAGACTGAATTTCTCATGTAAAATTGATTCCTGTTTGAATAGAATAGAAACCCTCATCACGGTTGCCATTTTTCAGTGATAAAACATTCTTTCCAGAGCTTGTAAATGGCCTTAGGAGCCTTTTAAACAAACCTTCAGCTCACTTCTGCTAAAGATCTTGATTCGTATTAATTTGCTCCTCATTTGTATTTGTCTGAAATGATAATCTGGTCCATGATGATAGTTGAACATTATATGGGGTTCAGGAAACCAAATATTTACCTACTGTCAAACTTGAGCTTTATTAATTTCTTTGTATTTGGCCTTACAATGTTTGGTTTTGTATCTCAGAAAATGACTAACAAGTATCTAGCACAAAGGTTTCTTTATTTTGTCTCTCCTGTCCTGTATACATAAGAGAATGCTCAAAACTCTGCCTTCTCCCCCATGCTCCACTTTGGTGCCTGCAACAATCTATTCCCAAGTTCAGAAAGTTCTTTAGGTTTTCATTCCTCATTACAGAAAAAACACCTCTCTAACACACACAGGTTTGACATTGCTGATTGCTTCATGAACCACACAGATCTGTCTGTAAAATGCTTTAAACAATTTGTTATAACAATTATGGAACTAGGGAACAACAAACAACATCACTATTTTGCTCTTTCCAATTAAAATTTTTAAATGGGCTCAAAGTTTTTTCCACACTAGAAACCACAGCCATGGGAAAAAATTTTAGTTATTAATCACCTCTAGTGCACAAATTTTGACATCTGCATTGAATACAGATCTTCTGCTCTTTGTACAGACAGACCAGGAGCTCCTTCTCATAAGAACTTGAGTAGCAAAGTTAGAAACTGCTTCATTACAGCATAGAAACAAAAAAAGGAGGAGAAGCTAAACTCTAGACTTCCATGAGATAAGAATTAGGACTTGGGTGCAGGGGTGTGGTATGGCTTGTTTATTTTAAGTAGTATTTCTTCACTAGTTTCTCTCTAGTAGTTGTTCTTCATCTTCCCTGTATTTCTTCAGAATTGTCAGTACAGCTTTGGTAACAAAGTGGCATACAGTGTCTGTGCCAGCACAGCACAAGACAAGCACTCTTCTGTTGTATAAGGCTACACCAGCACAGATAGAAATTGTCTCAGCCTGTTCTGTTACCATCACAATATATTACATACTCTTGCCTCATTTTCTTTCCATTCTCACAGCATTTTTCATTCTCAATTTCTCCTTTCTTAGTATTTCAACTTAGAGTTACTTCAATTAGTTTGTTATCAGGAATTTCTCCCTAAAGCTACATTTCAGTTTATTTTCTGCTCTCCCTAAGGACTTCCTGTGATTTACCTTCTATTAATGGTAACAGCAAAACCTTGTTCTACACATCATCTGCAAAGAACCTGACTTTCTGGTTTGACCCTCCCTTTTCATCAATGAATGAAAGTATTATATACATTTAACAGTGTTCATAAATGAATATCAGCAAAGAGTAAAAATACCAGTAGAACAGCAAATTCTCTTCTCCACAGAACTCCCTGAACACTGCTCCTGTGTTAAGTGCTCAAGCATGTACTTTGTCTCAAGTGAATTTACTCACAGCAGTGATTGTCTCCTTTTAATCTATTCAAGCAACTTCACCAAACACTAACCTTTCACACTAGGAGAACTGCAATGGATGGTTTCCACTTTTGATAGCCTTTTTATTCTGCTTGTTAGTCAGTGACTGAAAGTCTTTACTAGAACAAAGGCAACTTCCCTTGACTCGCTCAGCCACTTGCTCTTCTTAGAAACATGACACAATTTGCTCCCCAACTTTCTCACCAGCCAAAACGCATTTTGAAATGCATATTTAAGTGGTACAAGTTTTACCACTTTCTTGTAAAAACAAGTGTACAATAGTTTCTAATGTATCAACTTGCAGAAAAACCAGAACCAGTTACAGTTTTATTTTCAACTGTTATGGGTAATAGAGGGAAACCCAACGTGTACCTAAGGAATCATAATTTTTAGGACTGGAAGAAAAATACAATCCATGAAAAGTCTCAAATCAATTTTTATTAAGGTCTTACACTACCCAATCTATGCCTTACTTCATTTACCTAGTGTGTTTCCTTGGCTGTTTCTAGAGAGGATGATAGCACAGCCCTGCTGCAACACTTACCCATCGTTTTTACATTCAGCACAACTGTGCAACATGGGAAAAAGGAAGAGAATAACCTATTCTTTATGCTCACAGTATCTATGATTTCCAATTGAATCACAGAAAGGAAACTAGAAAATAGCTCTCTAAAGCAAAGAATATTGAAGCACAGAAGCAGATTGTCTTAGAGAGATGTGAACCTTCCATTAGTGGAGATCTTTCAGAAGAAGTCAGAAAGGCAATGTAAGGATTTGCCTAAATAGAGCTGAACCTGCACTGACACATAATCATGGATTAGTGAATGTTGTTAAGTCTCACTCTTCTATGATTCTGTAGGCATGACTGTGAAGAAAATACAGGTTAATCTGTACCCTGTGGCATGTCTACGCATGACTCCCAAGCATTATAAAAGCCCATTCATCCATTTAATTTTGCACAGAATTCAGGCATTTATTAAAGAAGAGTAAGTACATGTCTCCGACAGAGTTTCTATTAAGGCTGAAAAGATCATAATTTGATTCACTTTATAATTATTTTCTCATCAAAGTCATTATCTGATATGTGATGACGATATCAAGATTGAATTATTTTTGGGGTTACTGCTGTGATTTACTGATTATTTACTCCTAATCTTCAGTAACATTTGCTAAGCCTGTCATTCACAATACAGAACAAAACTGAGTATGTGCCACCTTTCAGAGTCCCTCGTTTTTAGATACATTAATATGGACACCACCAAATGCTGGGAAACAAAGTGACCAGTGGTGGATCCTACTCTCGGGTTAAAATTAGCATTTGTACCTCCTACTGAACAACTTATGAAGGAAACAGAAACATCCACTTGTTAATGTCTCTTTTTAAGTCCTGATGTACAAGCTAGAGTAGCAGAGCTCCAAAAGAAAAATAAATGGCCAGCTGAGGTACCAAAAAACATAAGAGAAGCAAACATTTTATCTGAAGTATAAATGCAATGCAAATTTACACTGTTTCACTGAAAATTAATTAAATGTTGCAGGTAATATGGGGTAGATGGACTAATAGTACTGCTTTGAGCCCACTATTCAGGTATAATTTAGATAAACCACAAAGCCACGCAAGGGGAGGTACGGAAAGAGAAATCTCATTTGAATTGCAGTGACAAAGGCAATATAAACCTGTGAATTTACTCGGTGAGAATGAAGCAGTAAGTACCTCTAAATGAAAGCCAATGTTTTCCTAATGAAGACAGAAGATAGAAAGAAGGGTGAGTGACAGCAAAAGGCTTAGAAGCCAAAGACATTAAAATGTCAAGATTGTAGGTGAAGTAGTTTGCTCAACACTTTAACAATTTATTCTTGATTTTTTATCCTAACATATTTACAGAATCCTCTTTCTCTGCAATGTCAAAGCAAAGATATTTCTTCCCTATCCCATTCTCACACACACAGAGAGATGGAAATGCTAATATTTACAAGAAGCACAGAGCTTTCATGTTACTTCCACCATGGTTCAGTAGCTATGTAAGAAGTCTAGCAATAAACAAAAAGTGGTTGTGTGTCTTGTGTTATTGTTACAGTACAAGGGGTCAGGAATCATGCATGTGTTTTTTGGCATACAGTCAAACCTACAGGACTGTTATGGAGAGTTTATTTGCACTGGCTGCTTACACAAATGACTACAGGTGGCAGAGACCAACATGCTTGGATCAGCACTTCTGAGCTACAAAAGAAGTGACCTGTAAAAGTAGGAAAGTAGTGCTAAATTAGGAAGAAAAAAAGAACAAAAAGACTGCTTTTCACTGAAGAGTAGTTGACTAAAATGAGCCCTACCTAAATGTTCCAAAAACGAGGTGGCCATTTCTTTCAAGAGCTTCTAACATATTCTTGAATAAGATTGTTGAAATCTTTGACATTTTCTGCCTATGTGGAGTTATTTTACAGTGCACTATCACCATGGAAGCAGTTAAAAAAAAACAACAACAAAACAACCAAACACAAGAAAACAAAACAAAGCAAAACCACCACCACCACCATCACCTGAAAAACCAACTCAGTTTTAAATAGAAAAAGGAATTATTGTTTCACATTTCAAACTGTGGTTATTTGCTTGTTTGGTTAATTTAGCAATGAATTCAGGCATTTATAAAAAAGAAATACATCAAGTTTTTTAGAAGGGATACTATCAAAGCTCCAATTGTCAGAATTTGACTAAATTTATAATGCTCTTTTATCTCCAAAGTCAATATAAGCCTACTTACAGGATTATTTGCAAGAAGTGCTTTAGCCAGGAAGACCAGTAAGAGTAACTCAACAAAAATGTTTGGCTAAAAGGTGACTACCATTATCAAATTCTGGGGATGATATAATTATTTTTTGAATAATTACATGTTGCTGTTAGTCTCCCTTCCTTCCTCCTCCAAGGTCAAGGGAAACAAACCTTAATCAGAAATCTGCTTCCTTTAAAAGACTTGTATTAATAGGAAAGCAACTCATGAAATAGTCACGAAATAGGATTGGGTATATGAGCCTTGTACTACTGTGTGCTGGTTGTTACAGAAAACTGATATGGATGTTTTAATAATAAGACTTCATTTACATCCAGTAAATTAAGTAATTTAATTCTTTAGAAGTAGATTCATCCAGCAGCTGTTAAAAACAAGGCTGTACCAACATTTTTCTTCATAAAGAAAGAGAGGAGTGGCACTGTACAACCTGGACTCCATTCTCAGCTTTAGAATTTTACCCTACAAGCAGCCACATGTGGATTTCAGAGCTAACTGTGCTATCAAAACAAACAATGCAGGCTATAATTTCTTTCAGAGCAAATGATCTTACTGTCCCACAATCTTGAGCCTTGTGGAAAGTCTGAATTGCTCAAGGAGAATCATCCTCCAGAACACCAGGTGCTGGGCTTCTCATTTTCCACTGTTTGAGAGCCCACTCCTGCTTCCCCTCTCTTCCCACTCGTTCACCTTTGCACAGTGCTCCCTCAGATCTTGCCTTCTTATCCCACACCTCTGAGCTGTCAGCAGCTACCCACCTTCCTGCTTGCCTAACACCTCGCTCACCCTCATCTAACAATATCTGACACTCATCCTCAGCCTGTAATTTCTAGTCTGCTATTCCATATAAAACCATAACCTTCAATCTTGTTACCCTCCTCATACTCATTTTGTTTTCTTTCCACTCATTAAAACTCCCACTTATTACAAAACAGCTCACCCAACCCAGTTCTCCTTAACCCTTTAACAAACATTTCATTCCCTGTAACAACCTTCATACAACTCTGCTCTTTGGTTTCTGTGACCTACCAGAAAAGGCCCCTGCTGCTCTTCACAGACTCCAAAGTTCTCCAGTCTCTTCTCTCAACTATTTTGTCTCTATTTTCCATATCTCCAACATGACTCAACAGCACTGAATGCACTGTTAATTCATAACAAAATTTCATCATGGTTTTCTCTGCTATAAACATCTTATTTTCCCTTCACCTTACAAAGGCTGCCTCCTCCAACTCCATGGTACCAGCAGTCACAAATCCACTGTCTGCTCCCTACCTGTTTCCTTAAGCCTCATCTTGCACCAGATGGATATTCCTGACTTTTTTTAAGAGAAATCTAAAAAGATCTGACAGGACTTAGTTATCTGACATTCTAAGCAAGTGACCACATTTTCTATTATCTCCTGTACACCAATCTCCCAAACTCGGAAAAATTTCAGGCCACCCATTTCTGTTTTTCCAGTGTACATTACAGTTTGGTGCAGACATACTGACTTGGCCTCATATTCTTTTTTGATCAAAAGAATATAGAATCACAGAATGGCCTGGGAAGGGACCTTAAAGATCATCTGTTTCCAAACCCCCTGCCATGGGCAGGGTCAGCTTCCACTAGAGCAGGTTGCTCAGGGCCCCATCCAACCTGGTCTTTAACACTTCCAGGGATGGAGTATCTACAACTTTTCTGTCAACCTGTTCCAGTGTCTCACCTCCCCCCACAGTAAGAACTTCTTTCTAATTTCTAATCTAAACCTACCCTATTTCAGTTTAAAGCTATTCCCCCTTGTCCTATCATTACATGCCCTGGTAAAAAGTCCCTCCCCAGCTTTCTTTTAGGCCCCTTTAGGTACTGGAAGGTGCTATAAGGTCTCTCTGGAGACTTCTCTTCTCCAGGTTGAATATTATAAAGCTGCACAGTGCCCTTACATAAGTCCTAATTTCCTGTAAGAAACAATGCCAGAAGATGGACAATTATTTGCACAAATTAAGATGATTAATGTCACCTTTATGCATAGAGACCTTACAGGACCTCTAAGCTTCACTGTCCATTGCATCACACACTGGTTAATTATCAATACCAGTGAAGAAAAGGCACAAAGTTCTTATGGAAGAACACTTAATCTTGTACAGTCATAAGTGACAGAATTAATTTTCCTCTAGCAAATTTCTTACGCAACCACATGGGTCCCCTTCTGTACTTTGGACAAAGCTAATTCAGGACTGTCTTATTTTGCTTCTTGCACAAATATTGGACTCAACTGTGAAGATGTTTGCATGTAGTCTCTGTCAGGTGAGGAAACAAAGCTCCCAAGTGTTTGACAAAACAAGTATAATTATTTCTGATTTATATATGAGGAACGCAAACACACAGAGACGGGGACTTCCAAAGAATCTACGGACTGAAACAATCAGTGCATACCAACTTCCTTACTCTGCTTATGACTTGGAAAACAACTTTCATACAGTCTCTCTATTTCTAATTTTGAAGGCTACAGAGAAAAGAGAAAAGCCCAGTAGCACACTGGATCTGTACACAGAAAATCTGCCAGCTCACCGTACAGCAATGCACCTGCACTTCTTCTGCTGCTTCCAAGTTATCAGGTATAACACGGGAAAGACAGATCAAAGAGGCTGTGCTGACAGCCATCCAAAACAATGCATTCTGCAGCCAGGGCAATGAGCCAGAAAGGGAAAGTAAGTACAGGCCTTCAAAGAGCAACATGGGGCTGCACCAAGAAAACATGTAGGCTGAATGGTAGTGATTCCACCACACATGATTTTGATGGCATGACTCAGCTGGCCATAAATTTATAAGTTCCCACATTAAGAGTTTTTTCCCCAACCTGAAATAGTTTGTGGTCTAGAGATGGGACAGGGAGCCAAGGACTTGTGAATTCTCATTTCCCCTCTGACATAGGCTACTTCATCACCCTCAGCTCCTATGACTCAACATCCCACTATCTATTTCTCAGTACTGTGAAAGTTACTGGAAAATTGTGGAAATTAAGACAAACAAAGATGGACACATATGAACTATGACAGCTAATACTTCACTTGTTATCAAGTGTTAACCTTTAGTGATATGTAACATGCACATTTTTTCTCTATTAATTAATTTAACACAAAATTATTAGAGCAATAAGGAAAAGTTCATGATTATTTACATGCTACACCTCCACTCGCCAAAATGCAATTCATTTCGGGAAAGTATACTTTTCCATGTAAAAATACGTACTTTTTAAAGTGAATCAAAGTAGATGATATCTTAACAATTAAAGAAAACCATTAAAGTAACACATTACAAATAAATCTCTCTTACCTATTAGTATCCTATTCTTTGCAATGCCATTCTTAATCTCATCATTGATCAAGTCTGTAAGCCGCCGGCACATGGAATCAATACTTTCAATGTGTTCAGGACAGTCATTAGAAATCTTATACCTGTCAAACCACACAGTGGAAAAGGCTCCCTTCAGAGGTGTGTATGGCCTGGAGTGGTAGAAGGGAAGAAAACAAATGATTAACCAAGCATAAGATCAAAAGCCCTCAGCATACATGATAAATAAAAACAATTCAGTATCTTTCCAGCAAAGAAGAGAATAAACTTCTTTTAGGGCTAACGCAATTTACATCCAGTCACATTGCCTTCCATTGCATTCAAATCAAGGTCCTTCAAGAATGAAGTCAACATTTGGAAGCTACGTAAAAAGCAATTTTCAGTCAGTTCAATGTTAAGGTTGGTCAGGTCAGCCAAAAATTTTAAATCTCAGGCCTGTCGAGAGCTTCTTAATCCTGAACAAAGCTAGGGTTGAAATCCACACTGGAATACGACAAACTGAAGTAACAGCTAAAAAAGACAGCTTTGCAGGAACTAACTTTATGGAATTAAACTGTCTAACTCTTGACAAAATTGACAGGAGATGGGTATTATGAACCTCTAGGTATTCTGCCAATTTTTCTTTTTGTTACGTAAATACAGCCATCCTCATTTTAATGGGGCAGGTATCTTATAAAAATTACTGAAAGAAATGCCATGTGTTCACTGGACTGGTACACAACCACAAACAAGAGACATGATATTCCGCACCATGATACTGTGTTGTCAGATTAGTATTTTTAAATGCTTCAACATGCTGCCCAAACCCCAGATAATCAAGAAACCTACAGTACAAAGCAGCCTTTTCTGGTTTTAAATAAAAATTATTAATAGAGCCCTGAAATCCCAAGGAAGGTGATCTAATTACCTTGCAATGGCTCTACAATATATTGCAAAACATACTGCTAGGAGATTGATCCTTCACCTGAAACAAAGCCACTTGAAATCCTTATTTGCTATGCTTAATCAGGCGGCAAATTCTTCATTTTACTTAAGCTCAGATCAGATTACAATTGTCATCCACAAATAGACAGCCTTTGATAAATGTCTGGATGGGAACACACTGAAAATGCTAAAGTTCACTTCTGTGCTCTCCCTGGATGTTTTTCAGTACTAGCATTGAACCAAAACACAACTAACCTAAAAAGAGAATGGCATTATTTCAATTATTCTTAATGAAGGAACAAATTCTGCCTTTATTAATACCAGAGAGGCTTCACATAGTAACCAGCTATTCCTAAAGCAGTACTGCCATGAAGACGAGAGTTCAAGATATTTCATTATTCAGTCTTAAAAGTAAAACATGAGAGAACATAAATTTTCTTCTGCCTGTTGCAATGAACATGAAAAAAAATGTCCATGACTTTAAAGTTGGTAAGACGAATATATTGAAAGAGGCAACAAACAGACACACTACAGTTTCATCTTTCTGAGCAGAGCTTTGGGACCAAGTACCTGAAATGTACTGTTATCCAAAATGGTATACAATATGTGGTCAAGTTTAGTACAGTGTGTGCCTTAAGTAACCCCTCATTTGCTTAATTCAAAACAAATCATATACTTAAGCACCTAAATTAAAGGAAATTCAGTGGAAATATTTTGTACACCCAGCAAGCTAAGGCTAAGTTTAAAAAATATTATTCAAACGCTTTTGCCTTTTTTTTTTTTATTCTCTTTAGAATCTTTTCTCCAAGATTCTTGCCAAATGAATTTTTCAACATCTAAGAAACAAGATTACAAATCTCTAATTCACAAAAGTCAATTTCTATAAGGAGACATTTCAGTCAAACCTATCAAGAACTGAATCACTCGAGTTTCTGGAAGTCACTTGGTCAATGTGATGTACAGCAGACTAAATGCCTGGGCAAACAGCATTTGATGCATGGTTCTCTCTAAAACACTTGTACGTCAATCCTGGTTAAATGCTTAGCAGCCAAAGGGCTTCATTTTTTGGTAAAGTCAGAGTACCTAATACTTTTGTGAGAAAAGATATGAAAGGTTCTAGTATTATTACAGCAGACTGACCCAAGATTTCTGTGGAACAAAGATAGATATATATATATATGTATTGCATTACAGCTATTTACTTTTACATTACAAAAATATTAAAGCAGATTTCCCCACAACTAAAAGACAAAATCATGCTATTTATAAACAGGACAAATTGCACTATGAGATTGTTATACTTTATGAGAAGACGGAACTCAGGACTTCTACCTGCTGTCTTTGTAAATTCTTCAATAAGATAGCTGAAAGACTAATGTGCATTAAGCCCACAGGAAAAGACCCCCAAGCAAACAGACAAGTGGCTTTCAGCTGCCTCAAAAACATCCTTGCAACCACTCTTGATTTCTCAGAAATGCATTAAAAATAACCTTTACATAAAGCTGAGAAGTAAGATTCTTTTAATGGTTCACCCAACTGGCACATCTGTTTTAGTCATTCACCTTGTTCCTTAAATAATCCCTTTATTAGCTGGCACACTACAACTCAGACATTACCACGGTAAACAAATATGTTTGGCATGGAACCATCTGTACAGCTCCAAGAATACAGCATCAAATTTTTTCATACAATTAAACCACAAAAAAAAAAAATCTCTATGTTACAGTGACATGAGAAGCTGGATTGAAATATGCAAAAGAAAAGAAATACAGAGTGAGTGAAAACTTCATCTGATAAGATCAACGTGGTCAGTTAAGGACAGTGACAGAACAAATTGTGTGCTTTAAGTTTGGATTTTTTTGCTTTCTTAAGTTTAATCACAACTCATAACATTAGTCCCTCTGTGCCTCACTTTCTTTATCCTCTTTTAAAAATTATACTAAAAATAAAGCTCTGTCTCTAAAACTGTGTGCTGTTGAAACTGGTAATGAAAATATATAGTCCCCTAAGCCTTTTTTTTTTAATTTATTTAGTTCTGGAGCACACAAAAGATTCAAATCCATATAAGAAAACAAGAATCAAGAACCCTCTCTGGGTATATCCAGCTTCCAAACTTGTATCAATTTTTAAGAGACAACTGAAGGAAAAGTTCATATGAACTTCTCTCTTAACATTTAAAAGTAAGGAGGAAAGACGACGTAAAGGAGACATGGCTAGTATCAAACATCATTTAAGAAACTGCAGGCACTATGAGGATTAGAGTCTTTTTAATGCTTCCCAACATCCTCAAATCACTCTAGATCATGTTTTCTGACTACTTTATAGGTCTTATTTTTAAGGGTGTCCATTGACCTAGTATTGTTTTCTCACATATACACCTCTTGCATGACACTGCGATTTCAAGAAGATCCTACACAATACTTCAATATCTTAAAAGCAAAAGGTATCCTATGCTATCTCTGAAAGTACTTATCATCCTTTCAGTCTTTTTCAAATGTGTATTCAAATGGAAGTAATTTTCACTGTTGATTTGACTTCGAAGTTTCAAAGTAATACACACAATTGCAGTTAGCTCCTGCTAATGTGAGTTCTGTAGTAATGAGGAAAATATAAAGTAGGTAGCAGTAACACCATGTTTTTCCACCTTCCTGAAGCATGAACTCTAGACCAGCTTAATCAAATTTAGAAATATGCTAACTAGTCTGAAATTATCCTAAGTTAAAAGAAGTGGAGAGCAACCAAATGATGCTACATGGGGTTCAAATTCAGACCTAAACCAATGGCAAATTCTATCTCCAAAATGAGGCTATTAGCAAAGGGATTCACATAAAGCTACAGGTGTTTTTGTTCATTATCCAGTAAGTCACTGTGCCTGTCCAACATATTAAGTTAAAAGACAAGCCAGCAGTGCTAGCTGCTTTAAATAAGAAACATAAGAGTAGCAGACAGCACGTTGATAAATAGTAAATATTCTTCCCCCGACTCTTTCTCCTGATGCACAATTGTATCATTGCCCTCACGCTCAGTGCTATGATCACTCTGCATTAGCAGTCACATAAAACCCAGACCACTGGTGCTGGCTTTCAGGGTTCCAGACAGAACTTCCTGAAATGTCAGACAGAACTGGAAATTTATAGTGAAGTTAGGCTTTGAGATTCAAATAAGGACAGAGAAAGATCAAAACTAATAAAATCCTCAATTTTTCTTCCTTCCCAAACCCATCTCAGTTGGGAGGTACAGAGACACTGTAATGTTGCCTTTTGGAAGATTGCACACCCCTTCAAGAAAATCAACAGAGCACACTACCACACTGTCTAGGTTCTACTTAATTCTGCTCTGGTGAGACTCCACCTGGAGTACTGCATCCAGTTATGGAACCCTCAGAACAGGAAAGATATGGGTCTGTTGGAGCAAGTCCAGAGGAGGGCCACAAAAATGATCAGAGGGATAGAGCATCTCTCCCATGCAGAAAGGCTTAGAGAGTTGGATTTGTTCAGTCTGGAGAAGAGAGGCTCCAGAGCTAACTTAGTGAAGTCTTCCAGTACCTAAAGGGGTCCATAAGCAAGATGGGAACAATCCTCTCAGTGTTGTGATAGAACAATGGGAATGATTTTAAACTAAGTGGGGGTACATTTAGACTAGATATGAGGAAGACTTTATTTACAATGAGGCTGCTGAAATACTAGCACAGGTTGCCCAGAGAGGTGGCAGATGCCCCATCCCTAGAAACATTCAAGGTCAGGCTGGATGGGATTCCAAGCAACCTGATCTAGTTGAAGATGTCCCTGCTCATTGCAGGGGTATTTGACTAGGTGACCTTTAAAGATCCCTTTCAACCCAAAATATTGACTGATTCTAGAAGTAAGTCTTGACTCTCTTAATAGAGATGGTAGGTTTTTCAAATGAAAGCAAGGTTACTCCCTAGTCCCAAATTCTCTCATGGCATAATCTCACTGCTGAATTTCAATACCACATCACAATAGAAAATTTAGTACATAATTCTGTTTTTTAATTCCCACTGTCTTCTTGAAGCAGAAAGCAAATTTGAAAAGAAATGGGGAAGAAAGCAGAAAATCCAGCTAGTCAAATGAGAAGTATAAATCAAATCTCTAGTCCAAGGTATATCTTATGTTAAAACTGAGGTTCAACATATCTTAACAATGAAGCCTTGTGGTATGGAAACAGAGCATAAGACGTGTCCAAAATTCAGTTTCAACTTGGAGCTATACTTAAAAAAAAATAAATTGCAAAAGGTAAGACAAGAGTCATCTCCATGAGGACCAATTTTGGCTGTTCTTCAGTAAAAGCTGTGCCTGTTCACTCAACCACATGCAAATGTTTTTGATAGAGTTGTTCTGGATGTATACTGCCTGAAATGAGAGCTGACTGAACCAGTACATAATGGTTACCTGAAGAAATACTATGCTGACAGCTTTTGTTACTTGAGACAAATCTTAATCATTCAAGACAAAGGAAGCCACAATAGAAGCTGGCATAAAACTCAGTGAGAGAAATTAAGAGTTTGTCTCTGTTTCTTTGTTTCTATTGGTTTGCTGGATTGGTTTTGTTGGTTGTTTCAGGGTTTTTTTTTCGAGTGGGTGGTGTAAATTATGGGGATTTGTACTAATCAGAAAACAGCAACAATGTTATGGTTGAAAAGGCCATAAAAGACCTTTCATACACACTGCCAGTTCCTCAGCAACCAACAAATATTGCCTGCTTTATAAATTCACAGAAAGAAAGTGGCAAGAGGCAAACCAGGGCCCAATCTGCATCAGTTCTCCATTGTGGGGTCTGAAAGACACTCTGGGATTCGAAGGGATATCTTTCACAAGCTGGTGGCAAACACCACCAAGGGTGGATGAATGACACTAGTTAAGCACAGAAAGCCTTGAAAAGACTATAAAGCAAGAGCAAGAATGACACATAATTTACAAACCCACAACTGCTTGCTAGAAGGGTGATATAAAAACCTCTGTCTCCAATTCTTCTGTATAGGAAAAGCATTGAGAGAATCAAAACAAGAGGAAGAATGCCTAAGAGCACAATGTAGTTAAAGGGATTAGAAATCCAAGATTATTTCCATCATGTTCTAATTTGTTTTCCCCAAGCATGACTACAGTATCTGCATTCCACATGGTATCTAGAATCTGATGTAAGCATTAGATGTACGCATATTTGTTAAGTTTTCTTCACCTAATTCAAGAGCAGAAATAAAAAGGAAAATACAAAGTTTATCCAAGCATGCTTCCAGCATTATTATACAGAACATGTTAAATTTCTACTTAAAGGAGATGAAAGAGCCACCCCATGACACCAACCCAAACCTTTTCCATTTCTCCCTGAAGTTTCCACCTTTAAAAAGACTTCTTTGTGTTAAATTTATGAATGAGGTTAGGGCTTACAAAAGTCAAGGATTAATAACATTTGCTTGAGCCAAAAACAGTATGATAGGCACTGTGCACACTCCCCTCCACAGCTCGGCCAATCCATCTCAAGTCCGACCTGCAGTACACCCCTGCTGCTTTTCCAGTCCTAGGCCTCTCACAGGCAGAGACTGCCAATGGAGCTGAATGGTGCCAAACTGTCTGGTGGTTTTGCAATACAGCCAAATGGGGACTGCGATGAGATGAAACTCATTTCCACCATGAGCTGAGCAAAGATGTGAACTCAGGTGAAAGGATGGAGTGCTATGCCATATAATGCTGAGTAGTCCTTATCAGCCACATAAAGATATGGGAAGTTAGAACAAATTGGGGGAAAAAAACCAGACAACAAGCTCTGCACAGAGAATTATGTGCCACAGAAAGGTTTGTTGAGTGAATGTCAAAAAGATCCATAAAATAGGCAAAGTAGTATTTATAGTTTATTTTCTGACTTGCAAAAGAGAAGGACTGTCAGAACAGAATGCAAGACAACACAAAGAATCTTTGGCCTAGGTTTTTTCAGGGAATTAAAGAAGGTAAGGTATATGTATTAAAACAAGTGGAGCCTAAATGGTTTTAAATTTACCACGTTAGCTCCTGCAATGCCAATTTAAACTATCACTTTCTATTTAAAAAAAAAAAAAAAGGTTAAATTGGGTGGTATTCAGTTCTGATTTAGAAACTCAATAGAAACCTAACGTTTAAGTCACAGTTGTAGCAGCTGAAACAGTATTTAAGTTGTAGCCACCCTGACCCAAATAAAAAAGGAAAAAGGAAACCCTTTCCTTTAAAACTATTAGTGTAGACGTGGCTTTAGGGATTGCATCAGCTGCTAGGGCTACAACTGGAGTTTGGTTTTTTTAAAGATGTATATTAGCATTACAATGGAGAAAATATAGAATTCTGTTGTGTTTAACATGTTTAATCTATGTACAGAAGCACTGATCTTGGAAAAAAGCTAAACCAAACAGTTAAAACAAGTTCTCTACTAATTTTTAAGTATCCCAGTAGACTACATTACAGAGAAAAAACCCCAAAACCTCAAAGCAATGTATAAAACTTTTAATTTGTAAAGCAAAATTTGCATGCCCCGGGTACATGCATTTAATTTACAAACATATTCAAAATTTAGGTGTCATTACTCTCATTACATCACATTGAGGCTTCAAATCCATATATTTTTCCCATTTTTATCTAAGTATGCTTTTTACCATATGCATTTTACTTAGTATTTTTGCAGGACTTTCTTCTTTAATAGTAGAATTCACTATCTACATTCTCCTGTTTTTGCTCAGGAAACAAACAAATATGAGTTTGTTGCAGTTTCCAAAGTGACAGGGGATGAGTGAGACAAAATGCTGCAAACACTTTACCTGTCCAGGGTATATCCAGTGATCATTCTCTATACAGACCCTGCACATTATAAAAATGATTAAAGTAAATGTCTTCTTAAAAAACGTGTGACTTTTTAATGAGATCTATAGACAACAGTTAAAACCAGTTTTATAAAATGTAGTCCTGTAACGTTCTATTGCTTTTACCTATAATCCTCTCTAGTGTTTGCCGACATCAATGCTAGTGAAGCCAAAGAACGTATTTCAGAATTCTTCTCGATTATATGTTGGACTGGTTTTCCAAAATAACTTTCAAATATACTGAGTCTTGAATCAAAATATGTCTGAACCTCTGATGCTGTACAAATCAAAAATATGCATGTTTCAGTGCCGGGGATAAAATCTAAATAAAACATAAATATAAACCCCATCAATCCTCTACAAAGAAAAAAAAAATTCAATGTTTTCTTGCAAAATGTGAATTCCACTGCTTTTCAGAACTCTGTCTAATAGAGGTGAAGAATGTGTAAGATCATATCTATAGATCTAGCAGCAGAATAATATCCATCAGAAATGTGAAGAGGTATTCCTGACCTGCAGTTTATCCTGCCAAAGCCCCAAGCTTTGCGGTTATATCATCAAACCTGCTTTTACTGGCAAAACTGACAGAGAACGTTTAATGTGTATGTGCAAAGTTATGCTGGGAAAGACAAGAGTTTATAGAGCATGAAGTACATCCACATTAACAGGATTTTGCCAGAGAAGCACATTAGCCAAGCAACCCTAATCCGGTCTTGCCAAACTTCAAGCTTTTCTTTGAAGACCCTGCAGCCAAGTTTTGCACTTTGCCCCTATAACCTGACAGCACAGTGGCAAGTTATAGAGACCCACAGAGGCTCTCTCACATGAGCTTAACTTTTGGCCAGCACATCCCTCTTTCTCTACATGATCAAAGAACTTGGATCAGAATCTTCTTCAGCATATCTGCACGCCGACAACTGTCTGGCTATAGGTCTCAATATCAAGGATTCTGAATTCCCCCATTGGTGGCAGAAACATTTTGAATTCTCGTCAAAACATATAAATATATACACACACATAAAATAACCACATATATTCAAGCTCCTAATGCAGATATAATTATTTTAATGTCTGCCATTCAAGTTTGGATATTCTAGGCCTTGCTTTTATTTTCTCTGAGAGAAGAGAGAGCATCTATTACAAAACCATTTCAAAAAGCATAATGTGATTTGTTCTTGAACACTAAAACAACATGAAGTGAGTCTGTAAAGGCTCCTGTTATTTCTGTTTTCAAACAGTAACATGTATCATCACAAACTTCCCTTCAGCATTGCTGCAAACAGTGGCAAACATTACTGTACTTAAGAGCACCTGCTTTATTTCACTGTGTCAGATAATGCTGCCTATCAGCAACAGAAGGCTGTGCACAAGTGTACTTCATATTGCCAGTCACAGTGTGTTTTATATTTGTTGAACATACACCTTTTTACAGTTTTGCTAAAAGACACTTCTGAATCAACTCACATGTGACTTCCATCTGCTGTAGACAGGAACAAGAGTAACCTCAACTTAAAAAAGAAAAAGAGAGTGAAATAAACTGTTTATTCACATCTTTTAATTACAACAGTGCCTTTCTTCCCATCTGTTTACCAAAGTACTGAAATCCAAAGTCTTCAGATAAAAACAAATTCCCTTATTTGAGTCAGAAGATCTTGCTGGTTAATCATTTATACATAGTTGACATCCATAGTTACTCAAAGAAACCAGAAAAAATGAGAAAAGGATTGACCTCAGAAGTGCTGTGGATCAGAAAAGCAAAGCAGTGGCCTAACAGATGTGATCTGAGGTGCTCCGGCTGCATGTAACACGCAAAGAAAAATCATTTCACAGAAAAGCAAAATCTCCTGCATTTCTCCAGTACCTGCTGTGTTGATAGGGAAGGTATGGAGCCCATCAGCATGTGTGATGTGCCACTTACAACTCCGGCATCACTTTAGCCTGCCATCAATGAAGTAATGAGCACATTATTTACAGAAAATCGTGTTCACTTCCTACTAACCCAAAACACACTGCTTCAAAGACTTCCACTCACGGTCTTGATTTTTCTGTAACACAGTGAGTACATTCACATTGCAATCTCTCAATTGCTTTTTCCTGCCTAAGCGGACCATAAAAAATACGTGGTCAAGGAAAGGGGTTTTTTTTTCACGTATTAGCAAGTGCCAGACAAAATCTGCTATTATACTTGTTCATACCCTCCAAGAATTTTTTTTCTAACTTTCAAACCTCTGTACCTCGAAAGTCTGTGTAGACTGTCACAATTTCCTTTTCCGTTCAGCATTCATCCACACTTATGCACAAATTCAGAAAGAAACTCAAGCCCTATTACCCTTCAAGGAAACATTTTCCTAACTTAGAGTCACAGACACCTTAAAAATGAATTTATATTATGAAAAATTAAGCAACTCTGAAATTTAATATTATACATTTAATATATGTTACATATATAATATTATAATTATGTATTATATATTTAATATTATCTTCGGATGGCTAAATATGGAGGTAGGTGCCCAACTTTTAGCCTTTAGGTTTGACCTCATAAACTTTCAAATTCCTGTAGGCAAATTTTTTATCTGTATTTCCAGTCTACCACCGAACACACAGTGTCATTTAACAACGAGATTCTTGCTTAAAGCAAATGTTGAACCCAATTCTCTTTGAAATTGTTGGATGAGGATTCAAATGAGAAGCAATGTGTGTTTTTAAATTCCGAGTCCTTTCTCCAGCTGCTGAAGATCTGCCTAATCCTACTAAGCAAACAGACCGGTCAACCTGGCATTAAATACAACAGAATATTTTAAGGGTTAATACATGGGAGTTAATATAGGAGGATTGGGATTCAGAGCACAGTTCTACAATGGCACTACAACACACATCAGAACATCATTGTCTGTATCAAAGAGATGGAAAGATACTACGAGGACAACACCTGAGTTTCAACTAGAGGCTGTGACTTTTGTAAAGTCTTATCCATTTAGAGACTTAACCACTTAAAACCGCAGTTGCTGGACAACAATGTACTGTTGAGCTCCAGTTTTGCCAACAAACATAAGAGAGAGAAGAAGGAAGTGTTACAATAGTCTGTACCAATATTCAGAAGTGTATTTTACAGTAGAAGAACAGCATAATTTAATCCTACAGTAATAATATATTAAACAATACCTGGCAGGAGCCGTTGGGTAAATTACTTTTATATGCTGGAAAGCCATGTCTTGATTCAAAATTTGTTTTATCCATGCTCTTGCTCCTTGGCCAGTATCACCTGTATCACACAGAAGGTGACAAGAAGAATTATTCTGTGCATTTAGCAAGAAAATTATACAATGTCAAATACATTTATTCCAGATTGACCTAATTTGAAATCACAAAGTCAATACATCAAAATGCTAAAAAAGAACTTTCTAGAACCTTAGTCCCCTTTCCAATGAAAATGGACTCAAAATTTCATAAAAAAAGACTACTTGAGAGGTACCACAGCATAAGTTTAATAAATACTTCCCTAAATCCTGTGGCTTAAGTATCTCCCAGGTAGACACAAGATCCTACCTGTTACTTGCCTTGTTTGCTGATAAGTGATAAACAAAAAATCTCGATGAACATTTTTAAAAAGTGAAATAAAATACCTGCTGCTCCCCTTACAAAAGATTACTTATACTAGAGAATTTAATATTAACCCACTTTTAAAACCTACTCAAGAGCAGTGAAAAGGATCTCCACATTTAATTATGCTATTATTGCACATGGACTTTAAGGGAAAAACGTGTTTTGTAAAAGCACTCGAGATGAGTGCAGGTTAAAATATCTAGCAGGCTCTTAAAGAAACTATAATCCCATGGTTCTGTTTGAAAACTACTTAAGATCTGACTCTCGGCATGTTTTTTTCCTAATCTTAGCTGCTCAATCTATGGTCAAAACTTCTGCAGACTGAAGTGCTATGAACAGATAAGCAGGATGTACTCTTATGCAGACAGCACATGCTCCTTTCAAACAAGTCTACATGTACAGACCAGACAGTTTCTCAAGCTTGTCTTTGCATTGCTGTCCTCTTCCACCGTAACTCCACTGCCACCCCTCTGATGAGCACACGCACACAAAAGTCTTCAGTGTTAAACAGTACATCAAGCTTGAGGAAACCAGTCCGTCAAGGAATATAGTTTATAGCAGGCAATCCTTTCAACCTAAAAAATGGGGTGGGGGTTCAGCAAACTGGAATTTCACTACTGCCACTCATGCCACAGGCCTTCAGTCTTGTCTGAAGCTGAGGTTCCCACATATTATCCACTCAAACTGCTAATCCGAGTTAACAGTATTTTCTACTACTTTATCTCAAGGTGCCTGGCTTGACTTGAAAACTCACCCTGTTCTTTTCAAAAACATTATTTTTCTCAAACCATGAGGAAAAAACATCACTGCCTCTAAGCCAGGTTTACTGCCACCTTACATGAGCTCATCTGAACACCGTTGCATAAATATACCAGTTCATTGTTACAATGTTGCAAAGTCCTCAATGGAGAAAATTTGCTCTTTATCATTCAAACAAAATTCAGTGATGCTTATTTACACACACAATTAATGCATCTTCAGAATTAAAACAGAAGACATGAAGGATTCAAAGCCAGCATTTTTTTTTTCTGTTCAAGCACAACTGGCATAACTAGAACTGTTCTCTTATTTGTCACTTATGTGACAAATAAGCAACAGGGTTGTAAAGCTAATTCCATTACAAAAGTTATTCTGTGGGAAGTCAAACAGTGAAATCAAAGTTACATCCTTCATGCTTCAGGACACACTCCCACAAGCACTTTGCTTATGCAAGTAGTATGGTCTAAGTCCAAACACACCTCTGTTTCTTCACAGACACTCTTGATGTACAAGGGTTTCCTCATGGTTCTTGCCACCTCACAAGCAACATATCTTTGGGATATGTTTTGAATAAACTTTTTTTTTTACCCTATACACTCTTTTTTTAGTTAGAAAGCCAAGGTCTAGGCTCTGCAAATACTTGCACAGGACCAACCCTCAGGTAAGTCAACCTAGGCAAGTATCTGAATGCTTACAGAATCAGGACTTCATTAGGTCTTTACAAATGCCTTAATGATGTAGAATATAGCATTTCACTATTTATTCACACTTCTTAAACTTTGCAAAGATCTCCAGAAACATTTAAAGTTAAGGAAGCTAGTTTGTCCATTAAAAGTTCACAAAAAGCTCAGTAAGAGCAAATTTAACTACGGCCTTCTGTGTGTGAGGAGTCATCATGGCCCAAATGCTCCCCAAATGCAGTAGGCACTTGCATGCACAGATAATGCATTTTGATTTGCTACAAACAGAATTTGCATGGGAGGGAGAAAGAGAGAAGACTGTGACATCAAACAAAAGCCAACAACCTTCTGAAAGGTTTGTCTTTCAAGCTATTCTTACATTTTAGCGCCATATGTTTTTCTGAACACTACAAAAAGAAGCAAATAATGGATGATTCTGCTTTGACTGATGGCAACAGTATTATCTTTTTCCCCTCCTCAAGTAAAATATGAATTATTTTCCTTTCACATATAGCTTGAATTTCCAAATTTTCTTTCTCCGCAAAGTTTAACAAAATGTAACATTTAGGCTGGATATTAGGAAAAAATTCATCACCAAAAGGGTTTTCAAGCACTGAAATAGGCTGCCCAGGGAAGTAATTGAATCACCATCCAGGAAGGTACTTAAAAAATGTGTAGATGGGGCAATTAAGGACACGGTTTAGTGGTGGACTTGGCAGCATTTCATCAATGGTTGGAACTGATCATCTTAAAGGTCTTTCCCAGCCTATGATTCTGTGCCTGTTACAACATACAAATCTGCAACCCTAAGCCTAAAAAATTTTTATGTATTTGTTATATTCATTTGCCTTCCCCGCAAAGCTATCAAATGGATCCTCTACCTAAATTGGATGTGCACTACCAGGAATTTTCTAACACTTTTCTATATTATTCTGCACTTATTATAATTTGTCTAGAGTAAGCATTATGAACAAAATGGATTCATGCCACTTGACTGCCACTTTCCATCACAAGTGCTGTACAGAAGGTTTACAATTCAGGTTTACAGGCCAGCCCACAGCAACAGCACTTCTGTTTTAAATTCTATTCTGCGGAACTGCTAAAAACCAAATAAAAGCACCCTTGCACTTCCCCATTGCAAACATGATGAACAAAATCATATAAAAAAAAAATGAAAAATTGTAGAGTACTTTAACCACATGTGGAATCAACCTCTAACCATAATCTTCCCTTACTCCTCCAACATTAGAGAAAATTATTTCCTCAAGCATTAAAGTATTAGTGTTAACAAGGGGGCTGAACACATCTTATAAACTCTTTCACTTTCATTCTTTTACTCACAGAATTTTAAAAAGGCAAAATTAAACTAGGTTATAAAAACAAAACTAATTTAATAAGCACATACAGCTTTGTTAAACTAAACAGAAGCATCAGCAAAAAGCAAAACTAAGAGAAAGACACTGAAAGATTTGAACACATTGCCATATGCACATGGGCAACTCAAAAGAATGGATTCCCAAGGCCTTGATCTAATAAAGATCTATGATTACTGTGTTTGGTCTTTTTTAAAACTCATGTGTTGCTATTTAGCAGGTTAGAAATAACTTTTAAGGAAAAAAACTAACAAAATGCACACTCCCCTCCTGCCCTCAGACTGGTCATTGATCCAGGTAACTCGCCCCTCTCTAAGTGGTGGCCACATAGCCAGTCTGGACATGGCCAGGACCCTTTTAACAGAGAGAAGTCAGTGTATCAACACTGGCTTTTAAAAGGTGACAACAATACTCTCAGCCCGATCCAAAACCACCAAGAGCCACTTTAACTGTGAAAATCATCCTCTGCCTGTGGCTACCCTCTGAGTGGGGCAATTAAGAGAGCAACAGGACTCAGGGAAACAGCGTGAGACTGAATCGGAGTAGGTTTAGGTCGGATATCAGGAAAAGGTTTTTCACCCAAAGGGCGGTTGGGCACTGGAACAGGCTCCCCAGGGAAGTGGGCACAGCAGCAAGCCTGAGTTCAGGAAGCATTTGGACAATGCTCTCAAGTACATGGTGTGATTCTTGGGGTATCCTGTGCAGGAGTTGGACTCTGTGATGCTGATGAGCCCCCCCCTCCCCCCCAGACCCGGCACGTTCTGTGACTATACGATCTTCTAGAACGAGTGTGTTCTCATGGCACAGGAGGCCAGGGCGGTGTGGGCCGGCGCCGTCCCTACGGCACAGCCCTCCGGGCACAGACACACCGCCCTGTGCCCAAAGCCGCCTCCTCCTTCCCGGCCAGCGCCGCAGGGACAGAGACACCTCACACCCCTTCCCCGAGCCTGGCGGCCACCCTGTCCCACCGCCCCCTTCCCGCAGCCCCGGGAGGGGCACCCCAGCCCCGCTCCCGGGAGCGCCCCGCCGGGCAGCACCCTGCGCCCTGCCCCAGCCGCGGGGCAAGGAAGAGGGGAAAGCAGCCACCTGAGCCGTGCAGGAAGATGAGGGAGGCGGTGTGCCTGCCCACAGGGGACACCACGCTCCTCCGCAGCGCGGCGGGCGCCGCCATCCCAGCGCTCTCCTCCCCGCTCCTCCTCCGGGCCGGCCCTGCCGGTTCCGGGCCTCCCGCCGCCCTGTCTCCGCCTTTCTCCTCATGCACCCGCGGCCCTTCTGGCAGCGAGCCAGGACAGGTTTCGCTTTTAATGCCGCGCTCCGTTGTTTATAGTAAACACCGAATCTCTCCAGAGCGCGTATTTAGCAGTGCCTTGTGGAAGACAAGCTGGGGCTCCAACAGTAAAGAGGGGGCCGTCCCTTGCCTGTTGTCAGACGTGTTGGGGAGGTGTCGGGTGTAGGTTCTGCAGCCTCACCAGGGTTCTGCCTGCAAGGGCAAAGTCCTGGCTGGCCAGAGAGCGGAGGGGAGGCAGGTGGCACGGGGCTCTGCGGTCTCCCTCGAGGCACTTCAGAAAGTGCAGGGTTTACAAGGACCACTCTGAAAAAAAGTCCGGTGGACATTTGAAAGCTTGCCTGACCTTGTCTAATCCATGTTTTAGCACGACTATTCTGATGCTCTTGCTAGTTTCTACTGAGCTGGTGTAAGAGGATAAGGAGCAGGAGCTTACTTTTGCACTTCTACGTAACTCATACAGGCTCAAAATCATAATTTTTATTTTTTTTTTCCCTAGTGCTGTGCAGATTAACCACCTGCCTTAGTACTTTGAGGTCTGCGGCAGTGGAACAAGGATGACCAGTCATAAACTCCACTATTGCCGATTCACTAGCCAGGTGCAGTGCGACCCAGGGGTGAGCAGCAAGTTTACAGATTAGTTTTGCAGTTCATCACAAAGTATTTTGGCAAGCCGTAGAGCCGCACCTGTTAGTTCTTAAAAATGTAATGAAACCTTAGCCTCTTGAGGTAGCATGTTATTACCTTCAGAATGGCCTGTGGGTTAAGTAGATGAAACATCAGTGTGTGTGCAGTATGAGGAGCATGCTGTGCTTGTATTTCTTTTCAAATTACTGTCCTGACTACTATTTTCCTATATATTTAGGCCACGAAATCCTAGGGCACTGGTTAAACATAGACTGACAAATGGCATGTTATGATGCTCCTTTAGAATGTATGCAGCTGTGTTTTTAGTATATCTAAAAGCATTCTGCAGTGGGGCCAAGAAGTAAAGAGAAGGAAAAATAGTCTGATAGTTGAGGAAACAAACAAATTGCATGGTGGGAAGGGATGAAAGATATATCTAAAATTTTCAACGGTGTCAGTTTCCCAATTAAAGAACACAAAATTTTGGCAAAGTAGTGCTACCATGAACAAGTTACTATTGCCAGTGCTTAGCAGCTGAGACACACCTTACTTTTCCTTTGACTTGCAGTATACAAAAATAATTGTGATATTTGAGACATTAAGGCTCTATTTTTATTTTTAATTAGCTTAGAAGGAAAGTTTAGTTATTATTGTTGGACATATTCACTCCTTTAATTATGCTTATTTATAATATTTTATCTTGCCATCTTTCATGGCATCGTAATTTTTGAGGGCTATTATATATGAAGAGTTACTGAACAAAGGTACATCAGTGATGTGTGGCTTTGGACAAACTTTTCTGCACAGTTATGGCAACAAACCATGATCAAGCCTTTTTAAAGCTTGTGGATTATTATTCCCTGCCTCTGAGTTACAAGATTGGAGGTACTAGATTTCTTTGTGCCAACACATAAAGCTTGATGCCAAAGGATAAAATATCACACCATGCAAAAGTAGTACTCAAGGTTTGGAGGATTTTGTGTGTTGGGTTTTTGAAAAGAGAAACAGTCAAGGCGTAAGATTTATTTATTTTTTTTTTCTGTCAGAAAACAAAGGGCTAACTTTGTCTTTCCCTGAGTGGAGAGGACTCTGGGGCTGGCTTCAGGAGAATCACTAAAATTTCAAAAAAGCTAAAGACAAAATAGACAACTACATAGAAACTTGTGAGAGAATAGGAGCTCTCCAAAAACATAAACAGAAAAGAGCTGTAATACTATTCGGATGACAACAAATTTACTTGTTATTTATACCCAAGGAAAATATTTTCTTGGGACATTTTTGAAGTATATTAATTATATTGAATGTTAATGATATTAAATGACATTTAATGATTAATGAATTTTAATTACATTTTAAAAAACTACCAAAAACCAACAAAACAAACAAAAAACCAACCCCTTAATACTATGATAGGTCTGAATCAAGTGCTCAGAAATGGCCAGTAGATCATTCTATTTTTTCTAGGAGTTTTCTGCCAGTTTTGCCTTCTACCTAAAGAGGTAGGGGAAGGAGGAAACATGCTTGGAGTAAGAACTAGAAAAATGTTATAACTGTTTTCCTGGGCCAAATCTGTGAAGCCTATGAAGCAAAGAGATGTAATCCATGAAAAACATGGCTGCTGCTAAAACCTAGCCTTATTAACTGAAAGGACTATTCTGAATGAATTGCCAGTATGTTAATAACGGTAGAAAATTATAGGCAATATGGAAATACCTTGCAAATTTTGTTAAACTAACATATGCTTAAGTTCTCATGCTTATGGTGTTTTACAAGTCTTTCACTGCTGACATGTAACATCTTCAAAAGGAATTTACTAGATTTCACAACGTTAATAAAATGTGATTCCACACCCTTAAAAATGTATTCTGTTGTAATTGCTTCTCTTTTTATTTTTTTTTTCCTGGTCTTAAAGAAATAAATGACTTAAATTGACTTAAATGTGAAATAAATATTGAAATGTAAATAAGTGGCGATATTTAAGTTTTCTAAGGAAAGTAAAGGTTAAGCGTGTGCTGTGTTTTGTTCCTTGGGATAGGCCCTTGCTCAAAGTGCTTGCTGACTGGGTTCTGTTCTCTCACACTTCCTCTATTCAGAAAAAAAACTGAGAAGACTTTAATTTGCTTGCAACCATTTTGATACTTTTTTCCCATTTAAAATGGCTTTGCACTTAAAAATTGACTCTAGCTGAAAGCAGTATGTTGCAAAGTGATTTTTATGTTCAGCATGTGTACATATATAACATCCAGAAATACTGCTACAACTGTATATGCAGAACTAAGGCTCTTGCACCCCATACTGAAAAATAGTTTGTAGGTATTGTGCACTTACTGTTCTTTTTTATTGTAGGTGAGTTAATCCACAGGTGCTTCACTGATGATTACAAAGAAGTATATCTGATTTCTAATTTATTATATTATTATATATTTAGGTGATTTTGACAGAAGTAGGGATTTTGGTTTGGATGTGGGAATAAAAATATTGAGTATTTAAAACTTTCCACACACCCCCTTTATTTCTTTCTCAGCATGATGATATTATCATCACCCTGTCAGAAGATCACATAACTGAGTGAAGCTATCTCATACTTGTTTTCTTCATTATTGCGACTTTAAATTAAGTCTTGAATTTCTTTGACTCTTTTGCAGTTTTCTTCCCTCTCCTACCTTTCTTCCAGTGTTTTACAGGCTCAAGGGTCTGTCCCCTATTTTTAAGACCATCATGCCAGTTACTGTGGCCTGATAAAAATTAGAAACTATCCTCTAATTTTCAGGTTGTTTCATTCATTGTAACTCAGTGGCAGTGCTTTGACATAGAATCTACTTGACATGGGATTATTTTAGGTCCCCCCTTTCAGAGTACATCTTGGCATAGTTTATTGTAAAAAGTTCTTGTAAAGAGCTCTGCGCAACTGCCACAGAAGATGTAGGAAGTGCCACATTCAGGCACAGAACCCAGTGGTCCATTTATCATGCTAAACTACTCCTATCCTTACCAAGCCAAACAAAAAATGTGTTTCCATTCATACTTTTTAATTTAACAAAAAAATGGAGTCTTTAGCAAATGATCAATGTTCAAAATATGTAGCTTTGAAAAGTTGTTTTCCTATCCAGCAAGAAGTATGTTTTGGTACTGTTTTGTCTTGTTCCTTATGAGAAAAAACAAAAAAAAAGCCCCCTGGCTAGGCTGTATGCAGAATATTGTGCATCTCAGCTATGATTTACTGTGCAGTTGGGTAAGGGAAATCAGTCCACCAGAGAAAAGCAAGTTGCATTCTGTATCTGAATACTGTCTGGCACTATGGGATCTTGACCCAATGTTTCTAGTTACCAGAACAAGGTAAACAAGTAATAAATAAACAGATCATATTCTTTTTGGCCCAAGTGAAAATCATTATTTAGGGTCTTGTGAGATAATTTTGCTAAGAGGAGCCAGATATTTACTTCATGCCATACAATTTGTTTAAAGAAGGCTCTGTCCCAGGGACAACAGGAGGCAGTTCCCTTCTTCAGAAATCAGAGCCTGCACCTAGCCAACACCCTGCCAAAACAAATCCAGGCTTGGTTACGTTACTTGTGCATGTGTGTTTCTTCTGCTTGTTCTTTGCAGCAGGTTTGCTATTTCTGACTCATTTGGATGTCCACTCAGCTGCTGCATCTGCAGGCATCCCCAGGCAAGCTCTTCGGCTTGTCTTGTTCAGCTTATAGCCTGCTGAAGCCTGGAGGGATATTCCTCAACCAGAATTCCCCAAGGAATCTCACAGACATGCTTGGGGCTTACCAAAATCATATTAACAATATTCTCAGCAAATAGAGAAGCTGCTTTCTATTATTATGTGGACTAGTGGTGTCTGCCTTTTATTTAATGTTGGTGATTAGAGAGAGCTATAGCTGCTATACTGGTGTGACTGGTTTTACATGGGTTTGACAGTTGCTAGTAGAGCTGCTTTATGTACCAATCAATATTTCAAAGATTCTTTTCCTGGGTAGTGAACTCACCTGGATGTAGGAGATTGAGTTCAGGACTTTTGCAGAAGATTAAAATGCTGTGGAACTGTTTGGCTCCATTGGAGCTTTGTCTGTGGGAATATGTTGGTACTGGGACCACAATATTATTAGAGTGTTCAGTAAAATTTTTGGACTGGGAATGAAAGATCCCTCATCGATTTAATATGTTTATCTGGCAAGTTTGTTACACCTCGTGATTTTGTTGTGTTTTTTGGTATTTCTCTTGAGGACCAGTGTTCTTGCATATATGTTACTGAATACAAATCTCAGGTTCTTGTTGCTTTAAAAGGACATAAGCACTATGAATGGAGAAAAAAGTCTATGGAAACATAAACCTTAAAATCCAGACAGGCATGAAAAAACTCCCAAGATTCATATTTTAAAACTCTTACGATTTTTACTGGTTTTTTTTAAGTTCTGATTTATGAAATAGAAATTCTTGAAATTAATAGGAGCACTCTAGTGAGATTGCAGCACTGGAATTCATAAATGAGGGTGACCAGAGCTGTGCTGCCCCATTCTGACTTCATGTATATGTGAATTGAGCATATTAAATACATCACACTCTCAAATAACATAGCTGTGCTAACAAGCTCTCTCGTTTTCTCCATAGAAATGCAATCTATCCAACCAAAGTATCTTGTGCCAATGTGGAGTACTTTTGCCAGTATAAATTGGAAGTCTGAAAGAGGGCTTTGCTCATATAAATATATTGGCAAGACTTAATACAGTCACAACAAAATGTAAATTTGCTTTCCTAATGCTAAAATCTGGTATTGGTTACATTACTGTCAGTCTAGAGTAATTCTCTGGTTGACCCAAAGGTAAGTTGAATGCAACCAAAGAGTCTTTTGGACTCACAATCGTGTAATGCCACTGCAACATGGAAGTGGCAGAAGCTGCCTTTTTTAATATGCAAGTGAAAATTATCTGTATTCACGTTGGTTTTAGTTAATTTACCTCTTCTGAGCCTGAGCAGGTCAAATTTATATTGACATTAGAAATGTGTAATACAGAACTCCCTGACAGAACTATTTGTTGCTTTCTTCTTACTTTCATACCAATTGGACTTTGTTTCTATGGCTTCCACATTTTGGCATTTATTTGTCAAGACTGGGGTGTAGGAGCAAGCATTTTTTTTGTGCAATTTACATGATGCCATAAAGCAGTGTTTTCCTTTTTTCAACATTTATTAGCTCAGCTCCTCAGCTGTGCAACACCACACCCTGGGGTGAAACTTATAGAGGGATAATTCTGAAAGGTTTATATTGGCCTGAATTTAAAACATTTCATTTGGGAAAATTAATATTTTGTTCACATTTCCAGTACAATACTGTGACTATTTGACAGGATCCAAGACCTTTGGAAAACTGGAAATCAGAGGGTGTCCTAAAGGAATATAGTTCCGTTTTCAGACAGTACATTAATGGAAATGCTATTTCTTTAAATTGAATGCACTGTGTTTTAAATTACTTTAGTGTCCGTACACCAAATTCTTCCAAAACAGTATGAAGCTTGTCTATACATAACCATGTATATAATATTAATATTAAGGTAAGATGAACAGTGTGATACAGTACTCCTAGTTTTTAAGGTAACATTTATGGTGCCTTAGAATAAAACACTGTGGTGTGTCATTTTCACCATAGATCGGAAGTGGTAGAAGGACATGCAATATTCATCAATACACTTTTCCTGCATATGACTTTATGCTTGAATATAAGAGCAGTGTACAGAGTGACTATCATATATACATTTGTTATGTTTTAACTATTTTTGTAAAATTAAATATGTCCCAAGAGTAGTTCTGTAACCCCTGATAACAAGCTCTGGGTGTACTATTTTTTTGTGTGCTGAGGGTAAAATCCACGGTCAGTCCTAACTGTTTTGTTTAGTTGGACTTCAAGGACACAGATATCTTTTTCTGAGTCTGTAACATTGGCCTTTTCTGAAGTCAGTAGAGGCAATGAGTCTTCTCTATGATCTGTAGAGGATGCTGATGGCCATGAGCTCAGCTGTATTCGTCTGGACATCTCAGGTTAGGTGAGATTAAGCGCATTCTAAGTTTCTACTTTGGTTTCATATTGCTGGATTCCAGGTCATGGCCAAAGCATTATTAGCAGGCCGCTGAAAATTATGTTGCTCAGGAGTCTAATTGGGTCCTAGTTTGGGTCTGTGAACTCTCATAGTTGGAGTGTGATGATTCAGTGACCACAAAATAGTAAAGACTCAGTTCTGTCATATCTGAGTTATACCTACATTTTTAAAATCAGTACCATCAAGCTAGCAATAACAAGGATTTGTTTTGTTTCCTGCAGTAGAGGAACTATGGAATTAGAGTATGAAAAATATGAACAGGTCACTGTAGAAAGGTTATCCACTGGGTGTTGGATTTGCTCTAAGCTGAGCTGTAGAGCAGGTTTTCCATTACTTATCTAAATGAATTCTCACAGATGTGAAAGCTGCAAAATTGGCCACCTGTGGATTACTGGATGACTCCATTCTGAGACAATTAACATAGAGAGAATTATGTAGAAAATTAAATAATTAGATTTTCAAACAGTGGGAAACATAGGTTATGTTTGCATAACATAGTCAGTGTTATCAGAAACAATTGCATGCAGACTGGGAACAAATCTGGACAAAGAGTTATGTGTTATATGGGTGCAGATTGTTCACTGTTGTCTTTAACTGTGGACTGTCTTTAACTGTGTTAGATATCTGTGAATTACAATAAAATTTGATATATACATGACATTACAATCATATTGGTTTAAAATAAATACTGAAGTATTCTTGTTAAGAAGTTCCTTGTCTGGATTTCTGTGTTTTCCATTGCGCAAAATTTAGCCAATATTTTCAAATTAATTGTGTATCCTTTTAGATTCAAAAGGAATTACTCAGTTGAATAAATCCTGCTGTAAGTAGGTCCTGTCCAAATTAAAGCCAGTGTTATGTGAGAACAATTACTTTTCATTGTACTTAGCCTCAACCATGTCAAATTGGGATGTTCTGAGTATTTGAATATGCTAATTATACTTCCCTTTTCTCTGTGGTAGATACTGTTTTGCTATATAAATTGGCTCAGGAATCTACATGTTTTTGTGATGTGCTAGTTGCCATCTGCTTTGGAGATATTCCCATGCACTTTTGTTGATGCAACAGCTATGCTGTTTTCAAATGTTGATACTATGAAAATGTAATGTGATTGAGCTTGGACAGGTGCCTTAAACAGACCACCCATCATATTTACTTTGCTGCCAGTCAGAACAGGCAATCTCTTGGGTAAAATATTGAAGTTCTTTGAACTTTCCAGATAGATACTGAATAATTTGTGGTTCATATTCAAAGAGATTTTGACAGTCCTGAAAAATGCTCTGCTTTACTAAAAGCCACCATTATGATCCAAATTTTCAAAGCTTACTACTTAATTTTATTTTATTCTTCAGTTTTGTAATTATTTTGATAAAAAAAATCCAGCTCAAATGCCTTATTTTTGGTGGTAGAGGAAAAAAAAACTTGTGAAAAAGTAAGCTGGAACAGTATATATTTATTAATCTTATTACTCTAAGTCAAATGCAGAGCAAGCAGCTAAATTTGCTTATGTTTATAAAATGACTGGATTTGATGTGCGAGGTACATCAAAGATTCTGTATATATATATATAAACAAGAAAGTTTAATGTGGACACAGATGCTTAGATATGGTGTGGACACTGAAGCTTAGATATGCTTATGTTATGAACATACTTGGAAATCACTGGGTTTAAATCCAGTAAGAATATTTTATCTCTGCCAGTTCTAGAAAAATAACAAAGTCAGGGTTCAAACCACTAATGGAAACTATATACACAATAATATACACTTGTGCATGTGTTAACCTATTTGGTGTCTTGGTTTTACCTTAATGGTAAACAAAGGCAAAAACTTTGATTTGAAGTCTTAATTTTCAAGCATTAATGACTGGAGGTGACTGATGCAAAATTCATGTAGTAATACAGGGTAGAAAACTGGTGGTTAAAGCAGACTGAAATACAAGGGGTCACAGTGAAACAGTGTGTTCTCATTACAAATTTGAAGAATTATCTAATATTGGATACAAAAAATGTATTTCAAAACAGGAATGTTTCTTGTGGTAACTGGTATCACAGTTACCCAGAATGGAATAGCACACAGGGGAAAAAAAAAAAAGGTGGAATGAAAACTAGCATAGCGGACAGACAGGATCTTGTTTTCTGAAAGGTTAGATGCAATTAAAAGTAATTCACTTAAATTATGGCACTGGAAGATTGGCATAAATGAGAAGAGGATTTTGCGTCCAGGCACTCCAGCAAATATACGAGACTTGGAGTTAAATTTTGAGGTGACCTTAAAAAATAAGCTTGTTATCACATAAATGCTCAACAATCATTCTTAAAAAGAAAAAAATTGTGCTGTAGAAAAGTCTATGAAGATTTTCATAAGGAGCAAGTGAATCTTTAAGGAGCCTCAGAACTGTAGCCACATTTTTAACTTAATATTGGCTGGTGTTGTGCCAGAGAGGAAGAGAAGACTTAGGTGTGGTTGTTTTTTTTCTGAAAAAGAGATAGTGTTGACAATTATTAATGGGAAAAATGAAGTCTCAAGAGAGGATGGCCTAATGACAGAGTTATTAGCTACATCCAAAAAGATGGTCTCACATCCTTGCTGAAATGTTCAAATTACATGAGAACACAGTGTGCTTTCCCAGATGGGTGAGAGCGAAACATAATCATCTCTGCCTTTAAAAATGATGACAGAAATAGCTGAGAAAATTATACCTCAATTACCTTGATCCATCTCGTAATAAACTCTGCACACAATCTATATGTCTTTTCTAGGAAAGAGGTCAGGAAAAAAATATACCTTTTTTTTTTTTTTTTTAAGAAGAGGACCAAGATGAACTTTGGGTGAAGTTTTTTAAAGGAGTGTATCTATTTATTAGAGATATTGTGAAAGCAAAAGTGGCTGCTGTCAAATTTTAAGTTAAGCAAAAATTCAGTACAGAATCAGATAAGAGATTTCTGTCCTGGTCTTGTTTTATAATTAACAAAATTAGTATTTTATGGTGAAGAGTCTAATCCAAAATATTGCAGTAAGATCTTGAACAAGCAAATACTAATTTATATGTGCTTAAATATTAGTTTGAATGTGTAAGGATTTGAGTATAGCTTAGGTTACTAATCATGATGTGACTTTTATCTCATATGTTTTGCTATTCAAATACAGAGAATGAGAAAGTCCTGAGGTGCATAAGATGGTAAAGCATTTATCATCTATACACAGAGGTACAACTGTGTAGACAAGATTGGTGCAACTCAGATCCTGGTGCATTTTATATGTGCACTTAACACAGTGACTGTGACTATTAAAGAAACACTGTGGGTTTTGAACTCTTGTATTTTTATCAGAGATTGTTGGTCCTAATTAATTTATGAGTAGAGAAATGGTCTAGAGACCTTTGACATGAAGATACTCTTCTCATCAAAGCAGTGAATTGAAAAAAATACTTCAGAAAAGTAAATACGGAATTGTATGTACTGAAAGGATTTTACAAGTTGGGCGAAAGCTGCAGAATGAGAATGAATTATCCTTTTATATCTCATTTAAAGTGCTATTATAGGCAGTGAACTTGAGAAGATAGGATTTCATAGCAGTCGAGCTATACAAGCATGGAAAATAAATACCTTTCTGAAATCATCCCTTTTGCTTACTTTTATTCCATGAGGTCATATGTGAACTTAACTCTGCTGACTGAACACAGAAATTAAATATTTAAATGTAATCTCACTTTTTTTTTTTTTTAAATAGAATGGGCTACAAGAGGTTTCCACAGAAAAGTACTGGAAACACTTGCCTCTCTCACACTGATTTAATTAACTGAGAATGCTGAAATTAGATTGTATTGTCCTCAAATTGGTAACTGAGAGATACATAGTAGGGATCTCAGAGTGCATGCAACTGTTATGTATTTTTCCTTTTAATTGAAACAACAAATAAAATTCTGTTGGATAGATTTTGGGGTGAAATTCTCTCCTACTCCTCTCTGTTCTGGTCCCTGCCATTCCATATGGTAACTATTTGAAAATGTAAATGGGACTGTTAGGCAAAGTTTTTTTGCTGATTCTTACATTGTATGACCCTTTATAATTCCGACCTTCAGCTTTAGAAAGGCTCCAAAAATCTGGGCCACTATTACACTTTTGAATCATCGAAAGTGTTCAATATTAGAACCTTTGCGATAATGATATGGGAGAGTTACTGTTTTAGACACCCTCTTTTCCAAGTTTTATCAGTACCTTTCAGCCTTTTGATACATGAGGATGGGATGTGTAGATTTACAAAAACTTTGAATTTTACTATATTTTATTCAGGGAGAAGCAAGAAAACTGAGTGATGCTTAAATTATCTGATTTCTTCTCTTGTTAAAAAGCTGAAGTAGAAAGGAGGAAAGAGGCATAATGGACTATGAGTCAAAATTGTAGATTTTGGTCTAATTTATGGAACATACAAGTATAATTGGTTTTGATACATTTTTGCTTCATAGTAGCATAGAAAATGCCTATCAACATTTTTAATATTAAAATAAAGCCTTTAGTTAATGAAGCCCTGTCCTAATATTTTAGCGGAACAGGAAACCTGCAGTTTGCATGTCACCATGTACCAGAGCATTTGATAACACTACAAAGGGATCTGTTTTACCAAGCTGGTTCTGATCCATAAAAGCTGTGACTGCAAATTATTTCCCCCTTTTAAAATTCCTAGTGATTATATTTTCTCAATACTAGTGTTGTTATATTTGTTTCCTAAGGGAATCCAGGTGTTTTCACCAGAATAATGCAATTTTGAGACATTTCTTTTCTGCACGCCAAATTCATTGAATTAATCACCGAATGCAAACGTGGCTCAGCACTGTCCAGCGACAGTAATGAGATGCAGCTTCTCAGTGGATGGTTTCCAAGCTGGCAGAGGGCAATGGGGAGTGACAGCCATCACCATCTTCTGCTAGTTTGGCTGTTGGACACCGGGAGAGAGCTGTAGCACCCTTGGGACAAAGCGCGTCACAACCCCCCACATCCATAGTGGGCGGTAATCAGCAGCCTTCCAAGCAGAGCAATCATGAAACCACGTTGCTTCTTTCCCCGAGACACAGTCTGTTGAAAACAACATGAAAACATCTTCTGAAGACTGAGAACAAAAACTTGGACTGAGAATGGACCTGTGTGTAAACAGAGGGCTGTCGTCCAGCATGTTTGGGCAGTATCTGAACATGTGAACATTGTGCCTCAGGGCAAAAATTACAGAACTGAGAGAGAGTAGAGCTGTTTAAAAAAAAAAAAAGAAAATCAAAAGTACTTCCATATTTTAGTGATATTAAGGATTTAACACTACCTTCAAAGGCTGTGTCAAAATATATGTGTTTTGGGACCAGGGTACATGTGCTTTTTCAACTCGTCTTTAGAGAAACACACTCAGTAAGTGTAAACCAATGTGGCTCCAATAAAGCAATTGAGAACCAGGTGCAGAGAAGGGGCTAAGTTTCGAAATTAGGGACAGAACCATTCTTTTATGGTTTGGACCTGGGGTTCGGGGCTAACTTTAAACAGAGCAAATTAGTTTTGAGAGGTCAGGCCGGTTTTTGAAAGCAGGAAATATTCTTAGTGACAGTGGTCTTACTTCTGAAAGTTTAACATCCTTCAAGAGTGGTCAAGCATAATATGTCAGGACCAACATCTTCAGCAGTGTAACTCATAACAAGAAATCAGGACGTGTTCTTGCAAACCTCGTAAACATGTATGTACTTAATTCTGCTCTAAGTATCTGGCTTTGGCTTCATATACTTTTGGTGTCAGAAGAATGAATATAGTAGTGATAACTCTAATAATAATGAACAGTTGCTTTTTCATGGCTGCATTTATTACATATGGAGATTGCTCATGGATGTGTCCAAATGTCTTTTTATTTTCTTGTTGCATTTATATCATTCCTGCTTTTCAGGGGTTTATATTTTTATTTATAATACAAAAATACTTAAAACACTGTTGCAATTTGTTTTTATTGTCCAGTGTCACTACTTAATCCAGGTGTTTGTTTATCTTTGGGAACAAGGTTCTTACCGGATTTTATTCATGTTTGTGTTTAAAATGCTTCTGCCACATTTCATGGCTACTGGGCCTCTTGGATGGGAGGATGTTTTGCCATGTGCATCATTATCACTTCCTTCATTATTTTGTACACATCTATTAGGTCATCCTAAATGTTTTTCATCGTCACTGAAAATACGCTTAACATATAACAGATGTGGAGCCAGATGGGGAAAGAAAGCTTGAAAGAAAAATACTGGTTTATCCACTGCAGTGCAGTGTCTCTCCATCATATATATATTTAATATAGATATGTAATATATATATATATAAAATATATATATATAAAGATATATGAGCATATATTGATGAAAAGGGGGGCATAGCCTTCATAGCCCACTACCTCTGTAAGTCCTCTGTGTGCTTTGCTTTGAATGTCCATATGACAGAAGAGAGTCATGTAAAGCAAGAAAGTCTTCTAGGTCCAAAAATTGTAGGTCACTGACTATCTGACTGTCATCCATAACTCTTCACGTTATAATTCTATTTAATATTGTCTTAATCCTTGGGTTCATTTTTTCCTTTCATGGACACAAAGTGTAAACAAAATAAGTAGAGAGTTTCCTAAATGTTGCTGAGCTGCCTTGGGATTTCTCTGGAGTCTAGGGTGTTGAATCATGTTGTAATGGCTGTATAGTGCCCTGCTATCCGGCATCAAGTTGGGCTGAATTTAATAAGTGATCAGAAAAGAACTGAGTACCAGTGATTCACAAATACCATTAGTTTCACTGTGGCCAGGTGAAATCTGCAGGAATTTAATGCCTTCTCTTACAAGCACAGGAGCTTGAACCAGCCCTGTGGTCCAATTGAGAGAAAAGGTGGAAAAATTGGCATGCTTTATTTTGTCTTTTCTGTCTTGTCCTCTACCTGATGAATATCTATGCTCATAAAAATTAAAGTAGTGCATTTCAAATCCTGTAGGACTAGGCTCTGAATCAGGAACAGTAATATAATTCTTGTTTTTTCCCTTCCTTTTCTCTGCTATTATTAGACCATTTCCTTTGTCCCTGTTTCTCATTTTTTGTACATTTTTAGGAGACCACTATTATATTTTCCTTTTTCTTTAATATGAGTATGTCTAAAGAGCCCATTGTTGTCAGTTGAAATATTTATGTAGTTTAGCATTCAGTAATTCCATTTGCTCCTTTAATTTGATCCTTTAACTTACTTCTGCTTATTTTTTCATACAGTGCCTCCAAATCCTCTGCACCAGATTTGTTTATCTTTTTTAAAAGCTTTCAGCTTTTTGCTTGTAAAACTCTTTGCATTTCATTCCTTACCTAACCACAATGGTCTATGTTGCACTTTTCCCTGTTTAGATTGAAGTGGGAAGAATTTCAACTGCACTCTTTCCAACAGTTGCTTAAACATTTCCCACTTTTCCCCTAGTAGCTTTCCCACAGTTAGTCTAAGTCCAATCAAAAGTACTTTCCACTCTTTTCAAAGTCAGCTACTTTCTTTCTCTTATGTTGTTTGATAATGTTCTATGCTTACCCTTGAAATTTCTCGGTCATCATACGTGTTTTGGGAGAATGTTATGTTGTGTGTGTATGTGTGTGTGTGAGAGTGAATATGCACATGCATGCACACAGGCAACTGTGTTTAGACCTTTATTTTTTTTCTTGCCTTACCTCAGCTTCCAAGCTGCTTATATCCCAATATTGTGTTTTGGGGTGGATTTTTTTTTTTTTTAGTGTAGCAAGACTATTAGAAGGATGGAGAGACATCTGATACAAGGCATTTGTCCAGTCCCTGGGGATATCTGAGTAATTGGACAGCTTGGTGTGAGTTCTGGCATGGGCCACTACCCCAGATGTTTTGGTGGTATGTAGGACGGTGAGAAAGGAGTGATGTTGAGCTAAGGAAGGAGAAACTGTAAACAGAAAACCTTGGATTTGTTTTTCCTAAACTGATGAGTGCAGAACTGAAGGTGCTTTTCAAGAGCTGAAGTCTGAGAGAGTTACAGAAGGCTACCTGGTGGATAGAATATCTCAAAACCCATTCCCTGATTACTTGCCCTTGTCACACTGCCACTTGCCCCCAGGCCCCCATACCAAATTTCTGAATGTCAAAAAAGTCTCTGCAAGAGGAACACATTTGGTGCTTTATATTAGCAGGAATTGTAAAAGCATTAGCTAATCAACCCTTTCAAAATCCTTGGGCTTAATTGAGCTCTGCGTGGCTCCAGTTTTATGCTGGTTTAGATCCAACAATTTCACTGGCATAAAAGAGGATGAATCAGTCACTTGAAGTATTCTTTAATGAACTGGTTGTATAAAAAGGCCAACTGGAGCAGAGGCATGAGGTGACTTGAGTCAACATTTTCTGCTCTTGTGCTCATTCTTCAAGGCTGTACTTCCACATCAAGGGCGTGTAGTTGGTGGGATGTGCAGTTTGGTCAAAACCAAAAGCTGTGGGCTGCGGGGTAGCTCTTCAGCTGCTTTTAACTGGCACAGCTCCTGTGAAACCAAGTTTTAATTCATGGAGAAATTTCAGTGTTATACTCATTGGGGGAAATCTGGCCACGAGTTTCCAAATTCATATGATATTTGTTTTTTTTCCTCCACCCAGACAGTGCCTCCAACCTAGTTTTGTTGCCACATGACTGCTAGCTACTTTGAAAGTCAACCTCCAATGCTACTTCACTGCAATGAGTTCTTCCTTGCTAATTTTTAAGTGTTGACCTGAGAACTAACTGGGTGTAAGTGCAGCACTTCCAAACACCCTGTGAAAACCTGAGCAAAACTGCACCAAGTAATATATCTGCAATAGTAACTGGAAGGAAATACAGCATAAAAAGTGGAATAGAAAGATGCTAAAACCAAGTAAGTAGAAGAACATGTCCCAGTATATGAACTTCGTGGAAGGAGCAGAGTCAGAATTCACTGAGTGTGGATGGATTAACCTGCTGGCATAAAATTAAATGATGCATATTTTATTTTGGAACTTTTTATTTTGTTTGTTTAAAGAAAATATTCAAAATACAGTTGTGAAATAGTGTATGTCCAAACATATATGTGCCACATTTTGTTTCTCATGTGACCTTTATTGCTAAGTGTTAAAGGAATTGTCCCACAACTGGATAGGAACTAGAGCTTTCTGAGCAAAAGATATTTTGAAGGAGCTACTTCGTGAAATGTACAATAATAACTTCAGGTTGATCAAGGTTCTCTTACAGTATTATCAGATTATCAACAGGTCTTTAAAAACCCCAATGATTTTGTTGTTTATTTGAAGTTCTGGGGTTTATTTTGCCTTTTTTTTTTTTTTTTTAAACAGTGTGGCAGTAACGCTTCTTTTATAAGAGGAATAACGTCAACAGAAGGCTAAACAGCACGTGACTGTAGAACATCTGCTCTGAGAAACCACTTGAAAAATTACCACTCAGTAGCATGATAAGAAAACATCTGTGAAGCACTGGGAGAAATATTAGCAATGGGAGGAGGCAAGGAAGGACAAGTGAGGTTGGACCTAGACCAGGGACAGACATCTACCAACTGGCAGCAGCTCTGTTATTTCTTTCACGATTTCATCTATATCTAACATTATGATTTTGTTAGAAGCGGGGAGGGATGTGGCAAGGAGAAAACTGAGTAGGGTGGCCATCATCTTACCAGGTGCAAAGCTGAAGTCCCAGCTCCACACCCTCCTCCAGGCAGCCCTGGTGTTGGGATGGAAGGGAGGGAGTGCACTGCTGGACAGGCTTCAGGCAGGCAATGGAGCACTTCGTGTAATCAGAACCTGGTATATATGTGCATGTAGCCCGCTCCTTGTTTTCCTTTTTTGTGCTGTACAAGTTGGATAAATCACACAAGATTTTATTAGAAAAACATTGTTCTTATTAAAATTGTGTATAAACGAGCCATCTGCCTTCACAAATCTATTTGAAGATTTTTTCTTAACACTGGCAATTAGATTTCAGGGCACTTATGGAACACTGCTGAATATTGGGAGGATGACACACAGCAGTGTCTTAATCATTAAGCAGACATTTGGCTTTAATTGATGTGCAGATTATGCTCCCTTTTAAAAGTGAGATAGTTAGTGTTTGTTCAATTACACCAACACAGCTTCTCAGCAACTTTTAACAAAGAACACATACTACTGAGACATTTCCCACAACATACCATGGCCTCAAAATCCCATTGGTTCACTATAGAATAAACAGTCAGGAATTCCTGGAAATTAAAAAACAAAAACCACATGGACGGTAGGAGAAAATTAAGTTAGTGACCCTAGGTAAAGGCAAGTAAGATTTTCAAGCATCCACTCTGTTTCCAATCTTATTTATTCCTTTTCTGGTATTAATCAACCTCTTAGATTACCCTCTGGATCTGGCTTTTTCCATTACAAATCTAAGAATACTGTATAATGACAACTGCAATATACTGTAGGTTGTATATTATTCTTCTGACTAACACATGCAGAAATTGATACATATGTTAGAGACTACATGTATGAGAAAGAGCTAAGTATAGATAGATGGAAGTGTATGCCTCTGTATTTGGAAAGAAGGTCAGATACTGGCAAATTGGTGGATCAGTTTATTATGAGATGCTCAACCTACAGAAAAAAAAATTAATTGCTGGTTACAGAACCTATTTCATGTAATAAATCATCAAATGGAAGAAAGGAGAAACTATGACTAAGAACCAGGCACTGGAATCAGGCTGTTTTGTCACCCTGAACAAATCAAATTTTCTCATATTCCAAAAAAAATGGAACAATAATTCCAGCTTATTCAAGGTACTCTAACACTAACTGGTCAGGAAGTGCCTCAGGAAAGCACTAAACATATCTTAATGAGCATAGAGTTTGAACACCTCCTTATTTCAGTGGACTTAACCGTAGACCGGCCTAACATGGGACAGTTCTGTGAATCACAACCTGAGTGCTGCATTGTAATCTGGCTGCAGCATGAAAAATTAAAAAACCAGACACTTACCAGTTATTAAAAATTAGTCCTCTTTCTCATAGCTGGGAGAGCAAATGATAACACAATACAACAAAAATCTGTCTTTCTGTGGAAAGAAAGTTTAAGTGATTCTTTGTTGTTTTCATACGTTCAAGTTCACAATACTGTTCCTAAATTTTCTGGCTCTGACATACACAACACACCAAGTACATGTTTTAAGAATCAGTTTACAACCTGATTTGCCCCTGCAGACCTTCTGTTCCTGGGAACTACAATTTCCTTTGGCCATATAATGGGATGGAGACTGCCAGTGAGGAAGAGAACTAGCCTTCACCTAAACTGAAGATCTGAACTCTCATCATCTTCTAGGTAAAGAGCTTTTCCATCTTCAGATGTTTTCGTTTTCTGCCTCCAGATCTTCCATCTCTCTGGTCTGCTGGTGGTTGGTGAAGATGCTGTTTTGGAGGTGGGCTATGAGCATTTAGCTGTTCTGAAGGTACAAGGTGGCTTGAGTAATACTTTACAGTCTTAAAGCAATGCCAGTTCAGCTTAAGTTTTGAACTGACAAAATTGACCCCTTACAAAGCTCTGTTTAAACTCTTATCTTGCTTCATACCTTTTTGTCAATTCAGTATCTTGTGCAAGTTAAATAAGATTTAGGAGTGTCCAAACAATGGTCTGTGCCAGTTTAAATAAGTTGTTAAAACATATATGTACCTCAGCTGAGTAACGTTTTGTTTAGAGTTAAGAACACTAACAGTAAAATATAATATGGATTGCATGCCCTTATCCCTATTTTCAACATTTCTGTGCTTCTTTACCTTGATTTATCTAGAATACTGAGTGTACAGGAGTGTGTAGAGCTCCTGACACGTTAAAGAACAGATGTTCATTCATCTTCTTGGTATGACCAGAATGTATGTATTTTAGGTAATAAAGAGGTGAACAAAAATGAAAAAATAGCATTTTTGTGGCATTTTGACCTTACCTTTTGGAAAAAAGTTATTCAGAATTTAAAACTTTCCGAAAGTTTACTAAACTTTTTGAGATCTAAAGAAGACCACTTGGTCAAGTTTGATTTTCTCCAGACTCATTGCCTGTCCTGTATTGATGATGAAAATTGTCTTTATCACCTGCAACATTTCTTATTCTTCACAGGGATACAGAGGGGAGAAAAAAGACTAATATTAATAAACACACAAGCCATTTATTTCAATAGTTAGTAATCGCTGTATAACGATTTACAAAAATTGCACATCCTCTGTTTAACTAAGGTTTTGCCTGTGATCATCATAATCAGTTCTGCCTGTTTGAAGAAACGCATGCTTGCACAGCTTGAAACATTTAAAACCTTTCAAGTCAGGCTTTGGCACCTCTGATGGTATGTACTGTGCTTATGACAGTTAATCATGTGAACTGAACTTTTTTTCTCTTCCCTTTAAACGTGGTAGATTTAAGATTATCTTTTTTTTTTCTCATATTATTTCTTCAAAGTTAAATTTCCAGTGCATGAAACTACTTGACCTGGAAAATAAACACAGCACTATATACAGCACTGTGGGATAGCAAAAGAAATCTGACCTAACTAACAAAAGACACATATAACAATGGAGGCCTGATTTTCCATGGTGTTTTAGCAACAATTTTAGGGTACCTAAACAGATAGATGTGTCTGCAATTGTCTTCAATGTCCAGTACCTTACATAAAGGAGTTTTAAAAATCTGGTCCTTGAATCATCAGTGACCTACCTTTAATTTCCTCACAGTAATAAAGGTTGACACGTATTACAGACTTCAGTAGAAACAGCTGATATTTACTCCCTCTGAGAAAATCAGTCCCTGCAAATCAGGATCTCTGGTGAACTGTGACTGGACTCCTTTCATAACAGTGAAGGTGTCTAATTTTACACCTGTGGACTCTTCCAGTACTGTGCTACTTTCTCTGTGATTTTTATTTCCCTAATGTTCAGGGACAATTTTATTTCCTATGACCAGCAATTGTTGCCTCTTTTCCTTTTGCTGTGTTCCTTGAGAGGAGTCTGGCTCTGACTCTTCTATGATCACCCTTTCACAAGGAGTAGCAGGCAGGAGTTAAATTCCACCCTTAGCCTCTTTTTCTCCTGACCCTCTCAGTTTCTCCTTTTACTTCTGTTTAGCTCCAGGCTGAACATTTTGGTGTCTCTCCATTGCACTGATTCCAGTTTGTCAGTATCTTTCTTGAATGGAGTAAGGAACAAAATTAGACAGAGTACTCCAAATGCACCCTCAAGAAAGCCAAGTAGAAGGGGATGACTAGCAAAACTACATTCATTTTGCATTGTGATACTTAGAAAATTATTCCATGTTTCCTGGAATGGGATATTTGGATGACATTCTCAAACCACTCTAGACATCCCCACATGATTTAGGACAACATAGCAGAAATGCAAATTGACTGATAATTCCTCTCTCACGTGTTTTGAGCAGGTTGAGTACGATATATGGAAGCAGATGTCCTAAAGTAACAGAACTACCTTGTAACCAATGTTAAATTGGTGAGTTGTATTGCCTTTATGAGTTCTTTGAAGATCCTGTGCCAGGATCACTTTGCATTATGCTTTCAAATATCAGGATCTTCCTGGACCAGATATGAATCAGGAGGGACCTCAAGGAGAAAGTCTGCACGAGCTCTGAATAATATGATCCAGGTCAGTTCTGCTCAATGACCTAAAATAACCATTTCAGGGGCGGAGCAGCCATTGGTCATATTCAGATAGTGCAAAGATGGTTGCCTTGTCTTGGAAACATAATAGATCATGATGCTTTTGCATTAAAGAAGGCTGGAGGGTACAACAGAAGCTAAAGAACATTTGGGTTCTCTGTGAGCAAAATTTGCATATGACTCCTCATGGCAATTACAGGTCATAAGTCTATGGAATAATTCCAGTTCTATGGAACAGGTAACTTATGCAAGGGATAATAAGGGCTTTAAGCTCAAGATTAGTTTCTTAAAGGACTGCAGGGCTCTGTGAATTGTCTCAAAGTGTACTCTACCATTCTGATTGACAATATAAATGCCCACAGAATTTTTGCATCATAATATACCTTATTTTGTCAGAGAGAAAAAAAATAATATAGTGGAATACAGAAGTCACTGCTTTTCCCCTAAAAAAAGTCACTTACTTTAAAAAAAGGACTGTCTATCTCTCTTTCTAGACACCAGGCTCCAGTATGAAGTTGTAGTAGCAGAGGATGGTATAGATTGGCCTTCTTTAACTGCAGATATTCAGTGATTTCTTAAAAGCAGATTCTCATACTGCTTCTCTCATCTTTGCTGCATCATTCTCTTCCTGCTAGATTTCTCTCTCTCCTTTCAATAGTGCCTTGTATGATGTCTGGCTTTGATGGGCACTGACAGGTGACACGTCAATGCAAATGATATTGTGAACATACCTGAGTGTTGGTAATATATGGATACATTACATATTTGTGAAGTACTTCAGTGTTCCACTCAAGGATGAAAGTTAGAAATGCTGATTACTGAAGCATATGGATTGTGGCACTCAAGAAAAGGATTGCCTCTAACACCACTGGGTTTGCTTTTCCATTCTGTTTGTGTTAGGCATATCTGATACAAAAAATTTCAATTAAAATTTCATTTTAAAACAGCATCAAAAGCTAACATTAAATATTGAACACTTGCTTATTAATGGCTATTCTTTGTCTCATACAGGATCTTCAAAGATTATGCTGATACAATCTTTGCACATAAGATTTGTCACTGCATTTTCATATGGAGAATAGGTTACTTTTTTACTTTACTTTGGAGTGGTAAATATGAATAACAAATAGCTTTTCTTTGTCTGAAAGTGTTCTGTGTTTTAGATTATTGGTTACTTACAAAGTTCAAACATATTTATAATGGATTTCTGTCCTCAAATATGCTTTACAGTATAGCTCCTGATGCTGCCATCCCAGAATTTTGGCTGTAAGCTATACGAATAGGAAGGAAGGACAGCAAGCTTATATTAAAAGTATAAAGAAGTGTAAGGTTCCTGATAAGGTAATGTTGGCAAGCTAAAGTTCTTTCACTTTCAATTATCCTGGTGGCGTTAATTGTCACATTTTCCTTTATCACTTTAAGCATATATGACATTTGGAGTTTTGTATATTCCATTAAAACAGCAGATTATTCAGAAGATGTAATATGGTTTGCATGAATTTTAGTGAAATGCTTAGACTAAAAGCAACCCAAACAAGTTGATGGGTTGATGTGAATAAAAGAGGATCATATTGGAAAAAAATGTTCATGTTACCAAAATGATGACAACATATGAATTGCAATCAGGTTTGGTTTAGGCCTTTCTAATGGTGAACCAGATGATCAGAATAATATTTTCGGGAACTAAGATTAAGTACTTGCAAAAGTCCTTTCTAGTATTTCTCTAGCAGAGTTATCGTAAAGCAGACTTGTCATCTTATGTGAAATTTTCTTTGCATTCTCTTTCGAAAAATGAAGGACAGCAGGAAGATCATGACAGCTCTTTGCAATGAGATATTGTCCTGGATGAGAATTTGGAAGAGAAGCTTGGGTGTGCTTTCAGAAGGGTGCTTACAGAAAAGTGTCTTGTTTCCCAGTCTGTACACTGTCATAGCGACAAAGTACTGTGGCACATCAAGGACATTTTTGAATTTCTAAAGGTAAATTAACAAGATTTATGGACATTTATAAGGAACTGGATAAAAGAAGGTATGTTTCATCTTGTCTTGTACCAACCTTGTAATTTTACCTCATTTAGCTTTCCATTTTGTTAAATATCTCACACAGTGCTTCCAAAATAAATCTTTTTAGGATTCATTGTTTCTGGATAGGAGCTGAAGAACAGCAGTGAACCCTTTATCATACCTTTGCCGTGTTGCCTGGAACCCTGCAACTTTGTTTATTACATTATTCTACATTGTCACATATACTTGGCCACAAACAAACTACTTTAATTCAAAATAGATTAATCATAGATCTAACTTTCTGATTTAATAATCTCTGGGACCTAAAAGGGTGTATTTCAGGGACCAAATTTCCCTCTTTAATTTTGTTTACAGTTTATGTTGTTGACACATATTAAGTAACTACTAGAAGTTTTGGCTAAACATTTAGTTAAGAGGTTGAACTCATATGTAGTCAGCATTTCTTCATCATGCAGACATGCACTATTCATAATGTAAGTGACATTTGACTCACACTTAACAACCTAATTATTTTCTTGCAAGGATATGTATTAAACTGGACTGAAGAGTTGGAAAGTGTTTGCTGCCTATGTACCTCAAAACAAGGCATCCTTATTTTTCTGTGATCAACTTTAGCCTACATTTTGAAGCAAAGACTGTCATTTACAATGCTTTACAAACCTGCGAACTCAAGAAACTTCTTAGCTGACTGTAGGTAAATAGTGCCCTACTCAGTGCTAGCTAACCATGGCTTTTGAGGCTGAGCTGGCTTCTGTTGTCAAAAATGTATAGCCTTCCCTGGTGAAAAAATCCCACTAATTCCAGGAGTCTAAGGTGTACTCTGGGATGGAGCACCCACTTCCACAGCATTTATTTCTCCCAGTCTCCCTAAGGGGTCACAACTGGAGTCTTGGTCAGTATCTATGATTTTTCAGATAACCAATGATTCCAGGAGTCTCACATTCAAGAACCTCAACCCAGGGTGTATCATCCAGTGCAAAGGTCCACAAACCACATCTTCCTCTTAAATAGATTTTTACTAGTAGCTAGAGCTGAGTAATTGGCCAGTCTATCTATCTGGTTTTCAGTCACCTCCAAGGAATCTTCTTGGTGATGGGATTTTTCCTAGTGAATGATGCACAGTCCTTCTGTGTGCGAAGTTCTGTAGCAGAGTTTTATACCTGAAAAATATTTTAATTGGGAAACATCCTTAAACCTTCTGCTTTTGGATAAATGTGTTTTTAATCCTCAGTTCAGCTACACAGCAGTGATAGTTGACCATTGTCAGGATTTTCTTGGCTACTACAGCTTCAGAAATAAAACAAACACTAAGGCATGTCTGAAAGGAAAAAATCTCAACTCAGGCCAGGTACTTGATATTTTTCGTACATGTTATTGGTAAACATGATGGATAGGTATTTGTGTGATGAACTGGATTCATCCTTTTCAAAGTCTGGCACATCTCACTTCCACAGTTCACACAGAGTTTAGATTTAGTGATAACCGGTAATATATACAGCAACTGGTTACTCTGTAAGTAGTATTAAATGGATATAAGTTTCAATGATCACCCTGGAAGGTGACCTGAGACTCTGGATCATTGAGAATGAAGGATTCTGTTCTGTTACCTGTTAGCATGTAAATGACACCATCTTAAAGGCACCGAAAATGCTAAAGTACCCCTTCCCCACATGACTCCTCAGTCCTTAGCAACCATCTGGGCTTGTTGGCATGAGTCCTGGGTCCCATTTGCCCTTGGCACTTGCCCATGGCAGTTAACCCAGGGGCTCTTCTGGTTTGTGGACTCACTGCAATTGTGTCACCTGCAGATATGATGGCTTTGTCATGGTTTTGGGAGGCCAGCTTTTCCATTGCCTGCTTATCCTGACAGAAATTTCTCTTTCAAGCTTCACAGTGCCCATCCCAAATCTTGTCTCTTTTCCTTGTTCTGCATTTTAATTCTCAGAAGGCTGTCCAGGGAGGAAGGCTTTCAGGTAGCTGAGGCTTGACTCAGTCCCTGTTGGTTACTCAGAGAAATTATCCAGATTACTTAGCAGCAGTAGAGGTGCTTTGCTGCATCTTCTCTTCTCTGATACATTGAGAAAAAAGGCATATTGTTCTACACTTTGCAGATAAGGGGATAAGGTAATACTGTTAAAGCTATTGCAGATAATTATTATTTCTTAATTTTTATTTTTTTTCAAGGTTAAGTCTTAGAAAGGGAAACTCCTGAATAAAACAGCACTGTAGCATGTTGTTTCTACAAATTCCTTTTGTCTCCTTTATTTGCTAACGTATGCATTGCATGTGATGTGTAGGCCTGAGTTCTCATTCAGGAATGTTGCAATCAGTCCCTTATTTTTCAGTTTGTGTCTTCCCTAGGGTTTAGGGAAAGGCTTCATATTTCATGTGAACACAAATGTATGTCAGAGCACATACATAACAGAACAAAAATCTCGTTGTGTTAAATAAGTTACTGGACTGAAATTACAGAGCACTGCCCTGAAATTTCACAAAGGACATCTGAGGAAGAGAGGTTTGACTCAAGTGATTTCTCTGAGGAAAAAACTCGAGAAAATGTACATATGTAAGTGAAAATTTTCATTCAGCTTTTCGTTTCTTGCTTTATCGTTAGGTTATAACTTCACTGGGACATTGGTTGTTACCTTATTTCATGCTGTACAAGGTTCCTGCTATATAAATTCCACTGAAGCAAAGGGAATAAGACAACACTTAGACTGGGACATGTGTTAATGACATGGACAAGGAGATCAGAGCTTCTATCTGATTCCTATTGTAATATCATTTGATTGTCTTCCTTTTTGAATGGCTGCATTTTTCTTTTTCTTGTTTATTTTTTTTTTATTTTTTCAATTTTAAATATATTAAAAATAAGTCCGATTCTAGTCTGTGCTTTCTTTTTGAGCCAGAAATAGCAGAAAATACTGTAGAACTGCATAAGCTATTTGAAAGGTAAACAGGCACCAATATTGTCTTATGTTTCTTCCATCTGAAAATTTTCTATGCATCAACAGTGATATTTCCTACTTTTTGCTACCTGAGCTTTGACTATAGCCAAGACTAATTTTCCATATATTTTCAAATGTGTTAATCTGTATGTAGAAGTTTGGAACAGGAATTACGAGATCCTTAAATAAAAGGCAGTTCTGAAGTGAGGTATTATCACACGATTTTCCCCCTCACCTGTAATATCATCTAACATCAGAAATATATAATTTGTTTCCATCACCAAAATGCTGCACTCGAAAGACTAATAGCAAAGAAATTAAAAAAGAGAGAAAGTGAATTACATTTCCTACCAACTCTGACAGCAATTTTTGAATTTTCTCATCTCTTTGAAAAGGTGTCAAAATCTGAAGACAATAATTAAAAGAGGTTTTGGCTGAGCAACATTCATATATCCTAGAGGTTCTGCAACCTAAGATTCAACCACATAACTTTTGACCCATGACTAATGCCTAGAGAGAAGCCTAGTCACTCTAAGCTTCATTTCCAAGCAGTCAGAGGAGATGTAGCATGTATTTGGCTGAAGGGAGGAGTGTGTAGTTTCCTCTCAGATATGCTTCAGTGTTTCGTAAATGACCAGCTGGGATATTTGGAACTGAACCCGTCAGTGCTACCGAAATAGGAGTTTAGCCAGAGTGAACATTGCATCTTCAGGCCCTTCTATGCTTTAATCTCCAGCTTCATAAAACTGGTGTGTCACTAGGTTCTTCAGAAAAATAACCTGTAATGTTGTCTAAAAACACGGAACTGCCTGAATCCCAGCAGTGGTCTCCATCACATTTATATGTGTGCATCTCTTCTCAAAACAGCTCTAACCTCATCTCCATTGCTCATAGGCTCTGGATTGTGTTTACGAAAATATGTCTGGAATATAATTCCTTCTAAAACTACTTTGTGCAAAAACTACTTGGAGATCTCTCTTCCAAGGATCATATTCAGAGGATTTCCAAACTGCAACCACAAATTTTGTCAGTTGTTTTCTGTAAGAAATACAGTACTTCGTTATTGCCACAGGGGGTACTGTTGGCTTAATTTTGTATTTGAGTCACTGCTGCTGAAATTATTAAGTTAATGATTTATGCTCCTATGATACAACAATCTCTAGTGTTTAAATTGGTTACTATGTTTTGTTTACTGTTTATAACTACCACAGTTGTTTTAAATGCCACTAGAACTACTTGCCAGCTTGTATGGTTTATTTCTCCCTGTAGATTTTTACAAACCACTTATTGATACAGTAGAAAAAAAACCCTATAGTGATTTATGCTCAAAAAAAATCCCAAGAGCTATGAATTAACCACTGTTCTGCTATACAGAAAAAAATAACACTCTAGTGACACTGAACAATGGATGTCAAAAACTACTTATTCTAGCACTTGCTTCTGGTTTTATCATAGTGGAAAATTTGAGTGCTTTTTTCTTTCTTTTTCCTTGAGTACTATGACTGCATCAGTTTTGGACTATGAGCTCACTAGTTTTTCCCCAGGGTTCCTCCTGACCATGCCATGTTAAGTACTTGATTCACTTAAACTGACTAACGTTTGCAAAAGTGGAAAAAATGTCCCAGAATTCGCTGCTTGACAGAAGGTTAGCTCATTTAGCTCCTGGTGTGGACAGAAAATTTGAGAGCCTGATCTACAACTTCAAGGAAATCATCTGATAACGAAGGCAGGTAGATTCTGTGACTCTATTGCTTTAAAGAAAAGAAGCACTTAGTGGTTTTCACTGGAAAAAGGACAGGGCAATGAGATCACAGCTGAACTGTGCAGGGCAGGATGAGGAGGTTTCACCAGTGCATTACAGCCGCTGCATGACAGTGGGCACTTTCACCCTGCTGGCTGAAATCGTGGTCACAGTAAAGCATAAAAAACTGCTTCTGGCATCACATCTTAGGCCTGCGTTTCTGCAGCACTAGTGCTCATTTTGCATTTGTCTCCTTTTTATATGCCTCTGCTTCCATATGGTTAGCCAATTACTTACTGGTGAGTTTGTGATCAAAACTAGGAGTACAAGTTAAATGGGTTTATGGCAATATCTAAAATTCGCAAGATAACTCTTATAGGCAGCTAGATTCACAAATTCCACCGACCGGCTCCATCTCCATAGATACACAGACTGAGGATCAACATCTGAATTGTTTTACATTCAGCAGAGAGGTCTGTTTGCTGTTCCACCCTCAGCCTTCAGTGGGTCAACCACTGGTCTGGTTCCCAGCAACTTCAGGCTGTCCAGACAAACAAAAGTGGATGGGGTTGATTAGGTGACACTGTAGGAGCCATCCCAGCAGCACTACCAGACCCTCCCACACTTTATGCCCAAACACATGGGCTGGGATTTTCCATGTTGAGATCTCTTGAATCCAATACTTACCATCATACCAGTGCAAATGCTCAGTGCAAGAGGGAGTGATGAGCCTCAGAATTTCAAGTGGGAGATGATGACAATGCAGAAAATCAGGCACAAGTACGTTAAGACGAAAAAGTACAGGATGTCACTTCTATACTACAATACAATGTAAACCTAAGTACTTTTAGCTAATAAGGCTAAATAGGGCTCAAATATTTCTGTTCCAGATTTCCCAAGAGAGGAGTGGCACAGATACTATGCAGAAGAGAATCTATGCATTTGGAGTCCATCTGACTTACTACATGAAGCAGTACATCCACCCGGTGATCTGCACATACAGTTGCCTGGGGCTGCTGTACATCTGGCAGCCAGAGAGCTACCTTTTCTCTGGGCTCACTTATCCAGACAAATGGGAAAAATTATCTTTTACTACCCAGAGAACATTTCCAGGCAGAAGGAGAAGGATATATTCTGGGAAACCCAAAACATTTAGCTAGTACTCCCAGCTAGTGAGAAAACCTGTTAAGTGTGGCCTTTCACAAATTCATGTGATAGTTTCACTAACTGACAGCATGCAAGCAAGCAAGTACGAAGTCCTGAAATCCACAATAGAAAAGCCTTGAGCTCTACTATAAATGAATGTAGGCTTAAGTTAAGTTTAAGGTATGTTTTCACATGCCTAGCACGATCTTTCTATGGATGCAATCCATCCTTCTCAACAAACACTGCAGAGAGAACAAAGGCTTTTCATGTGGTATGGGAGAATTTCTCTGATATAAAGAAAACTTTTGGTATGTGAGAAGAGCATCAGTTCAGAGGAGAGATGGGGGGCAGGGACAGGAAGGGTTGGCTGCCCAGAGCACAGCTTTGAGGAACTGCACTCAACCCTGAAAACTCTTCCTAGTGTGGACTGTGAGAAGATACAGATGTTAGTAATTCCTCCAGAGATTCCTTTGAAATGCAAGTATGAATTTTACCTAAGATGTGCTTCAGCAGCGAGTAGCATGCATGGATGCCTGGGGTGATCAGGCTGTGGGATACTCTACCTGCTCATCACACCCTCAGCTCCTGTGGCTTACACATACACTGTTGTGGGATGTTAGAACTGGCATCCAGTAACAGAAGTCCACTGCTGTGCAGCCTCTTGTTAGTGAGTACATCAACAGAGAGAAGCTGGCACAGGAAAATGCATGCAATCCTCTTCCTTCGGTAGGTATTTTTTAAATGTAAATGAGCATTTAATCAGAGATGAGCTACACTTTTAACTTACTTTCAGAGACAATTCAATCTATGAATTTTTCCAGAGATGGAATGCTGTATATGTGATATTTTCTTTAATAAAGAATTCAGGAGTTGTTTTTCAAGGAGGTGTATAAATATTGGAGTCCACCGTACAAGGTTGTAGAAGATGTGAGAATCTATTGCCGGAATTACCCTGTGTCTTTATTTTATAGGACTTGAAGCTGTATTTGTTTTTCCTCACAGATTATAAAGTAACAGTAATCTGTATGTTAACGTGTGGCTTGAGAAAAGAGCATGAAATGTCTACTTGGCCCTCTGCAAGGAACAGGCTCATCTCCTCAGATTTAGGTGGCTCCAGGGTTCTGTCGGTGAAAATTAACTCATCTAGGAAAGTATCCATGGCAAGAAAAACATGAAAAAAATTTGTTTCTGGCATCAGGAAAACTTTTTCCTTCAAACATTGGGGTACTACAACTGTGGGAAAATAAAGGCAGATGATAAACTCTCTGGAAACACCTTCCCCATGCACAATACACGTGGCACACACCTCTGGATGGTTTTGAGAGGACTAAATGAAAGATCTCAAACAGACCAAGTAAGAAAGGAGACTCATTCTCTTTCATTTGGGGTCTAGGGTGAAATATTGATAGACAAATGTAAGTGATTACTTCTCCCTGTGATGTAAAAGTTATAAGTGAGAACCTTGTGTTTCAGGAGTAAAAATTAATATTAAGCACAAAAGACTTATATCTCCATTACACTATTAGGAAGATGGTACTTTCTGAAGCACTGAGAACATCAAAACAGGCAAGGTCCTCAGATGAATTCTGTGCTCCTAAAACAAATGAGAAAAGTCAGTTTTCAGAAATTAATTGTAATTTTAATGTTTTAATGCATCACTGATGGTCAGCCAGAAGAGAACTGTATAAAAGATCCTCCAGTGAGGTATGAGGTATTTTGCTGTTGTTTCCAAGCAATAAAATTGTGTAGTAAGATGGCAATATAAAACTGTACATTTTTTTATAATTTAAAACTCCTTTTCCTTTAATTCTGGATATAAAATCTGCTCTATTAGATGAATGACTATATAATTATTCTTTTAACTGTTAGACCAGGGCCCAATGTTCTTTTCAGGTTTTACTGTATCAGGAAGTACAAATATTAGATTTGAAAATATAATTTTAATAAAGTAATAGCATTCTAGTATGACATTTTCAAATCTCTTCCTGTTAATGCTGAAAACACTTTTTACTACTGGATTCTCTACACCCTGTGTTCATGAACTTTATATAAAAAATAGACATCTTAGAGTACCATAAAGACTGGCAAGTTTCTTCCTTTCTACTGAGGAGGAAAACCCAAGTCAGAACGTCATTTGCTCAGTAGTTTGTATTTTCACTAAAGTTGATAGGAATTTAATTTTTAACTAGAATTAATTTGTTTTAAACAACATCTGTTCAGCCCTTGTGGCTTTATTTTGGAGCTGTGATCATTATTTGACACATCATTTTTTGAGGAAAGCAAAGGAAAATACTTTCTACATTTTCTTTTCATTTTTATTGGCTGCATTAAAATGCCTTTGCCACTTACCAAGTGAGAGGTTCATTCCCCCTGCTCTGTGTCTCTGCACCCTTTCTGCCCTCCCAGTCCATCTGGCTGGGTTCCTGTTAATTCTTTTCTTCCCACTCTCAGTCACTGTGTTATCAATAAAAGCACTTTTGAAGTAAAACTCTCCACTCCATAGGATCATTCTAACGTGTGGTATACTGATTTTTGAGCATATGACTTGCTACCTCTCCTTATATTGAACTCTTCACCCTTACTCATTCCTTCTGTTTCCTGCCCATAAACCAGTTTAAAAGCTTACAATATTTGTGCAGTCCTCTCTCTGTTTTGTAAAGGTTTTCTGAGAACTTTGTTACACCAGCCGTCGTGCAGAATTGTGCAAGAGGGAGGGGACCACAGAAGGTCATCCTCCCTCCTTCCTTGGCTTTTGTGCTGTGCCTGAGGGAAACCTCTGCGCTGCGGACAGCAAATGCTCTTTTACTGGGGTTTAAATCAGAAGGAAAAAGTATATATTTCAGTGGACATCGGGTTGTGCCCCAATGTTCATGCAGTGAAACAAATCATCTCCCATCGCAGAACAGAATGGATTGAAGAGGTGGCTGGGTCCCTGTTCTCTTTTCCTTGAATCATTTCCTAGTGACTGGGTGGAAAGAGAACTGAGAAAAGTAGGAGATGAAAGGCAGAAGTTCCTACAGTCATCTCTCAGACAAGGATGACAAAAACTTCATTCCGAAACACAAAAAGTGGAGTTCATTTTAACCTCCCTAATGAGGAATTAAAAGTAAACAATACTTCAAGAACAGCACGACAACTATCAGTAAACAGTTAAAACTTGTATAGAAGAAACCAGGTTACATCAAATTACCAAATGTTTCCTATAATACTATATTTCTCTCCTGTGGACAATTAGGAAGACTGTTCTGCATTGGAGGACTAGTGTTGACAGCACAGAGCAATGGACATTTCAGTTAAAAAGCTGCTGTTCTCTTCCTCCTGAGATCCAATAAAGATTTTATGCGTTGGGTTTTGCCTTATTTCACTTCCATTGTGATGCTAAGTACAGAATGGTGGTATTTATTTATGCTACACTGCCTGTTTGCATGAATACATAACTATAAACAGGTACTTTCATTTTCAATGGAAGCTGTGCAAACCTTTTCCAGTGACCACTTACACCGATTTTAAACGATGTACCAAGTGACTTTTAAAAGGGAACTTGAGCTACAGTTACATGACATAGCATCAATTTTTAACTCTGTGTTTGGTAATCTATCACACAGTAACAAATCAACCCTCATTTGGCAAAGGAATGCTTATAGTGCCTTACTAGAGTGTAAAATCACTGAGTCAAGTTTTTCTGGCTTGTCTGCTGCTAGACCTCTACTCGTGGAAATAATTCTCCCTACAGAGAATCTTCCCCTCTCTTGGTCTTCCATATTCTGCACATCTTCAAAGCCTGACTACTGTCCTTGGTGGCCATCATGTGTGTGATCTTATTTTCAGGCCCGGGTAACGGGCATCCCATAAGTTGTTAGGATGCTAGTTCCTGAGCTCAATATCTGTCATTGGCATCATGGTCAGGAAAATACAGTTTTTAGTAGTGTAGTTCCTTGTTTTCAAGTCTGTCCTCCCTGACTTTCCCCAAGGGTGCTCTGCTCCAGGGCAGCAAGAGGAGAGGAAGAAGCAATGTGGTGGGTTTCCCAACCCGCTTAGAGGACCCAGCTTGATCAGATACTCTGGATGACGGACCTTGAAGCAGTTGTCCAAAAGGGACATAAAGAATTCTGGAGGGTGAGCTTTAATTAATTTAGTATTAGAGCAGATCTGTGACTCTTCCTGAGGGTAAGAGTAAGCCAGGAAGCTTTAATAAGGAACCTGTTGTTCTTACACTACCCTAGTGCCTTCCAGAAGGTGAACTGGTCTTCCCTGGGAAGGGCCCATCACAGGGCTCTGCTCCTGGGCAATAGAAGGCAATGGTGCATGCATACAAATCAAAAGATCAAAATTAGGCTCGTCTATTGTCCTACACGGTCAAGGCAGTAAGAGATTAAAATGATAGGTAAAAAGTTTCCCTTTTCCCAGCTGAAAATGGGCCTCAGTCACATCACAGGCAAAGATTTTCCCCTGAGATATTAGAGTGGGAACAAATAACAAGGGGATGGGAAATGAACCATTGTGGACAATGATACAGTCCTGTTATAAATCACTCTCTAGGAATTATGCCATAAGACTATTAAGCCAAAAAACTGTCTGTTTCTCAGAGTCCTTTTCTGATAGTCCTCAAATAGAGTATAATTTTTAGGATTTTTTTTTTTTTAGATCTAGTTACCTAAATGCTATGCTATATTTTTCAAAGGTCTGTGGAACTAACCCAAGAAATATCTGTGCTAAAAAGAGTTCTGGGCATCTGATTTACCAGCCCATTTTTGTAGGCCAAGCTGCCATCATGAAGCCAGAGCCCACAAGACTCATCTCTTCTATGAACTAGGTTGATCAGTCAAAGCTAGCAGAAGTCAAAACTAAATCTGATCATTATTACTGATTTGCAGCATAAGAAAACACATCTCTAAATCAGTGAAGTTTCTGGTAGGGATCAAATTAAATTTTCCTGTGTCTTAAACAGGGTACTTTCAGAAAATCTGCAGACTTTCCCTATACACCATCATACAGAGGCCTGCTGAAATCTTTTAGAGCACACAGATAACATAAAGAGAAAAGAACTGATTGAAATGTAGCAAAAAAATTCCGCCAAAAAAGTAAGAGAAGAAGTAGTGCTCCATTGGATGTCCCACCTGAATTCTAAAGCCTGTGGGAGGGTCCTTTGGTTCTAAAGGTGTTTTTCCTACTTGAAATCCTTTAAAGAATCAATTCTAAACTGCTTAGCAACATCCTTCATTTCCCAAAGATATAAATTAAAATTCATTTAGACTGATAGGGAAGAATAGGGGAGGAAGGAAAGCTGCTTATTTTTTTCATTCTGCCTTAGCAAAAATGGTGTGTTCACTTGGCTCAAAAAAAATGTGCAATAAGAAGAAAACAAGAAGGGGAAAAAATACAGTTTGAATGAATAAATTTTATGTTAATAAAATGAAAAAAGAATGGAGTAATTGATCTTTTAACTAATTAAAGATCCCTTAGAAGGATTTATCATGTGCTGCCTCTAAATATTATTCATGGAATATATGGGAAAAGCTACAGAGTTTTAGAGACTGAATGGAAGGATTCAAAGCATTACAAAAATTTCATTTATAAGCCTTTGTGCTGAGTTTTAAATTCCTAAATATGACAAGAAGACCGGTGTTTGAGCAGAGCTTCAGTTAGTGTTGCAGTTGTAATTCATCACAGATGGGGTTTATTTGATTTTATTTATCATACCTTCTTTGAGAATTTCTTGAAGAGGATCTTCAGCAAGTGAAATCACTGATGTTGTGCGGGTATGACCTCTCATTCTTTGTTGGTGGGTGAGAGGGCAGGCACTCTGAATGCTGGATGCTGTAGGATAAGAGGGGTCAGATTCATCCAATGTTGCTGGACTGATTCAGTCGAATGCATCAGTGTGAGAAATGCACATGTGTAAGGTTGTAACAACTCTTCTCCCTGAGATCTCTGAGGGGCTGCTCTGAATCACATCAGTGAATCACGGTTCTTAGGAGTTGGGTCTGTCTCGACTAACTTCAGCAATGCTCGTTTAAAGTCTGTCTGGAGTCAATGGAGAGAGGTAGGCACCCTTAAAAATTGTCTTTTTGAGGAATTAGCTGGACCGTGTAGACTAGAGGTGGAATGACTGTATGCCTAAAATTTAGGTAGCCAAGTTGGATGAGATGATGTACAGTCACTGTGACTGTACTAGCTGGAGAATTAATGCATCACTGCTCATTTTGCTATCCCACCACTGTTGTCACTGCAGTGGCAGTGGCAGGAAGATCTGGATGCGGAATCACTGTATTTCTTGAAAATTCTCCTTCAGTGAAAGATTTCCCAAGACAAGGCTCGCTGGGGCAATTTCAGCTTTTTTAATGCCTCTTTAAACCTCTGAGTTAGGGGATAAACAGAAAGTCCTAATTTTACATGTATAGGACTCCAATTCAAACTTCCATCAGAAGACTGACAGAAAGCTGAGCTCTAATCCATGCCACAGTATACATCAAGCCTTCTGTAGAAAGCTGAGAGTAAGCCCCAAATTATAATCAAAACAAGGTCTACCGGCAGTTGTGTAAGAACGATAGAGAGAGGCGTCTTTCTCCTTGCTGTTTTTCTTTTAGTTCTGTAATGCAAATGGACCTGTCACTTGCTGCAGTGTGAATCTGACCTCATTTGAGGTTTATTTTTGCAAAGAATAGGAGGTCTGTTCACCATCTCTGGAGATGTTCAGACTATGATCATCCTTTGATCTCCAAAGTAGGCTGGGCTCACAGCCTAAGTTTCTATTGCCAGAAATTCTGTGACCCCACAGCTTCTCCTATTAATAAGATATCATCTGGTTTAGAAGGGTAAGAGTAAATTCAAATTTAAAGTGAGAGGCATACCTCATATTGTGAGTAAATAAATACATACTGGCGTAGTGCTGTCAGTACTGTTTGTATGTGCGAAGTCCAATTGTGAGGGCCGCACGTAGGTGGCCATACTTTAGAATACAGGGTCAGTCACCTTGTAGTTTATCTGGGGAATTATATTAATAAGAATCAACTAGAAATAAAGCAGAAGGCAGAGCTTTAAATGTAGAGTTCACTTTTTTTTTCCCCCTTTCATGATGTTTCAAATAATCCTCATCCCTCAGTCACTTCTGTCAGCCAGAGTTGCATGCATTTTTCAGCTATCAATTCGTGAAGGAAAAAGTGCTGGGAACCAGTAGCATGATTTTAATTGGGAAAACCACCCAAAAGCTCACATGTGCAGCTGATACTGATCTAGATTATGTGACATCCGTGAGTCAAATATAACCCAGTACAACCACACTGGAAATGAGAGGCCAGTTCCTCTCACATAGCCCGTGGTATTGAATCAGAGATTATTATTTTGAAGGAAGAGCAATGATGACTGTGTAAAAGCAGCACAAACTCCAGGAGAAAACCCAACAGAGTTACTGGGTAAGGACCAACCCTCTACAAAACCGAGTCCTGGGAGTTCCGACATTCTTGCACATCCAGTCTGATCATGTTGGAAATAAAGCAAAATCATCTTCCTCAGCCTCGACCTGTGCTCCTGCACTAAACAGAAGAAAAAAAAGAAGAAGAAATAAAAGAAAATAAAACCAACTGCTTTGGAACCTCAGAAAGTTCTGTTTCAACAGAAAAGAAAATTATTACTTTAATACGTAGAATCATAGAATGTTAAGCAGTTTGAATGGACCTTAAAGATCATTTAGTCCCAGCCCTCCTGCCATAGGCAGGGACACCTCTCACTAGACAAGGTTGTTCAAGGCTTTATCCAACCTGGCCTTGAACACTACCAGGGTTGGGACATCCACAAGCTACCTGGGCAATCTGTTCCAGTGTCTCACCTGGAATACATAGGATTCTTATTTTTTCTGAACTTGTCCATTTGTCTACCAAATAACTTAAGTATCATCTTGGTTCAAGCCTTGGCTCTCAGTCTTGCAAAACCTTAAGAACCTGCTTCCTTACTCCCTTTCTCTCAGGCAGTGTCAGGAACATACATTCACATTTCATCCAGTCCAACCAACCGCAGAGCAGGGATTTTCAATTAACAACTTGTACACAAGATTCTCACAAAGCAAATGATACTTATGCTGAGCTACAGCCTGTGTTGTGTTGTGCCAAAATGTCAACTCCCAGAATACAATGTGTTGAAGTGAAATATGAAAATTCTGCTTCTGTCTTAGTTTGTCTAGTCATATACACCATATTAACATGGGATATTAAGGAAATACATGCTAATGATAGGAGAACTACAGCCAACATCTTGTTCATGGTTGGGGAAATGTCAGTTTTGTGGTAGTGATGGCAGGGGAGCATTAGTGAAGTGTGAACTTTGATTAATAAAAACATCACTCTGGATGAAAATCAAAAAAGAAAATGTGCCATTTAACTTACAGGCAGTGTAGGTAGTGAACAGGGAATGTAATTAAAGAGGGACAAGTGTTCTTTTGCAAATATGTATTATAGAACAAAGTGTTATGTTTACATTCAAGATTGTGAAATAAGGTTTTCTCTGTGTGAAAATAATTGATTATTCTTTCAACAGGTAGTGTTCCTCTTTCCCTTTTTCAGCTTCCTCCAACATTCCATCTGTATTGTTACAGTCTCTAAAGACTCTCACAGACACAAGGCTTCTATTACCAATTTCTAATCCAGTTAAGAGGAGCCAAATTCAGGAAGGTGGCTATGTTGCTTCCACATGCTGTTTTTCACCCTTTTCATTAGTGTAATGAACCTTTGTGGATGAAGGAAGGAGGGAGTCTGTTGCAGATGCCCTCCCAGGCTGCAGAGCGTGTGGTTTGGATGACCCTGGTTCCTGCAGCAAGCTAGAGCGATATGATCCTTCTGGCAAAGCCAGTGGTGCACTCTTCACTCATCTTCCCAGAAGTCTACAGTGACTCTACCATGTAACTCAAGATCTCTCTGGTGGATAGAGAAATGGTCAGAGCAGGCTTTGGGATTGGGAACAGCCACTTTACATTCCATGTCTGTACACAATACTAGTGGAAAGTGCAAGAAAACAACAGAAACTCTAATTTTGCTTCCTAACCAGCAGCTTTTCATTTTCTCATATCCACCCTCAGATGTTCTGTCACGGCTTTGTTGCCTGTTTGTATCCAAAGAAAAGTGCAGAAGAATGAGAGGCATGCAGATCTAGGACTAGGTTTTCCCATGGATCTCCCCAATGTACATGATGGGAAGACCACATGAAAACCTTTATTGCAAAAGTTTCTCTGAGGGGTTCATGCTGTAGCAATTCCATAAAAGCTCAGAAAATTAGCTTTACTACATGTACTTCCTCAGGCGATTTGCTTGTGTGAGGACACTTTATTTACAAATTGGACAGTCTGTTCTGCCATGGATTCTTAATGAAACTCATTATCTGTGCTGAAGGTCCCATTCAGGACTCACCTGAAAGATTTCAGTAATGTTTTAAACATTAGGCAAATATCACCTAATGTCCATGGGGAATGAGATGAGTTCTCTCATACCCACTGCAATTATTCTTCTTCACATGCTGTGAGATGTATCTGTAGAGTCTGAAAACAAGAATCTGTCATCTGGTTTTATTTTGTTGTTCTTGAGAATGCCAAGTTGATTCAGCAAGGTCATGCATGGTCTAAATATATGCCAATAACTTTTTTGTTGTTGTGAAAATCAGCCTTAGATTTATGACTATGAACAATAATCTAGCTTAAGCTCAGTTTTCCAGTTCTGCATGCTAGTTTGCAAATAAAAACAGTTACAAACTTTGAGCTTTTAGACCAACCTTGAAGTTGGCATGAAAATAGACATGCTGAGCTATCACTTTCCTAATGTTTGCATAGTGAGTATATTCCCTCTTCTTAACCCTGCAATGTCCTCATATGCAAGTTACAGTTCTTGTACCTCTACTCTGAACAGTATCTTGGTGCTTATGACATATAGCTCTTTAATGACAATGTGTTTGGAAGGTGGGACCTCTAATGAGATGAACCCTCCCTTTTATTTCCCTTTTATTTTCCCTCCCACCAGTATAGATAATTTAACTAAAACTGCAGCACATATTTACTGTAAACACACTCACAAAGCAAGTGGTCTGGATTGCATCCTCCTCATCCTCTGTTTTTGATCCGTTTAACTAAAGCTTGAACAAGCAATACCACACAAATGTAGTTCCCAGTAGCAATATTGCAACTGGACATTTTTCAAAGGTCCTTGAAAGCTGTGAGCAAACATGTAAAAGTTACTGTGTAGAAGTTAATGGTTTTGATCTAGGTTTCAGTAGTATAAATCTGGAATAACTTCAGTAACCACCTATATGTATGCATATTTGTCTTCAGAACTTGGTTTTAGTTCAATGTACCAATGTCACATATACCAACAGAAAACTTTTACAGTGAGGTGTGGCAGCTGCTTAATGCTGCACAGGAAAGCACAACTTAGGAGAGTTCTGTACCAAGCTCTGCTCTCAACCCAGTTTTGCAGCACTGCAAAGGCATCAATTTATGTGGAATTACAGCTTATAAACTCTAGTTGGAGAATCAGAAGAGTTACAGCCAGCTGAAATCAAAGAAGGACTTCTATAGATGAAAATACAGAATTCTTGGAAACTGCATTTTCATGCTCAGCAGGTTTAATAGCAATATTGTTGAAAATGTGTCAGGGACTGTTTCATGATCTCAGTCTTTGGTATGTAGATTTATGTTGTTTCCAAAATGTGACACTTCCTCATATAGAACACCCTCTTATTCATCATTAGTTCAAGAACAAGCTCAGATAGATAGACTAATAGGACAGTTCTAAATCTAGTTTGAATAATTTCTCTAAAATGAAAACATAATGACAGCTGATAGAATGGCAAGATTACAGTGCATTCACAATGGAAAATAAATTAATTTATTGTCCTGTTTTAAAATGTGTCAAGTTGTAAAAAAAAATATGTATGTTATTGCTCTAAAATTATTAAAACACAAGGTCTCCTAAAGTAGTAATCCCTGGAAATTTTTGCCCCTTAATGATGTAGTGAACAGGTGTTTTATATTCTGACCAGAATCAAATAACACAGAATCACAAAACCAAAGACTGATTGAGGTTGGAAGGCACCTCTGGGGTTATTTCTCCCCAGGTGCAGGATTTTCCCTTTCCCTTTGTTGATGTTCATAGTATTTCTGTTGCTGATTTCTCCATCCTGTTGAGGTCCCTCTGAATGGCAGCACAACCATCTGGTGTATCCACCACACCTCCCAGTTTTGCTTTGTCTGCAAACTTGAAGTTACACTTCGTCCTGTTGGCCAGGTCATTACCAAAGATGTCAGATTTGGACCTGATACCAAACCCTGGGTGCACAACCAATAACCAGCCTCCAGCTGATTTCCTAGCTGGGTCCAACACTTAATCGAGTTTTCAACCCACCTCGCTGTCCACTTATTTAGTCTGTATCTTATCGAATTGGCTATGGCGAACATGGTGTCGAAAGCCTTGCCAAAGTGAAGACAGCATCTACTGCTCTTCCCTCACCCACTGAAGATCGTGTGTGATTTCCCTTTCATACATCCATGTTGGTTACTCAAAATCATCTTGCCCTTTGTATGTTTGGAAATGGTTTCCGGGAGGATTAGATCCATCACCTTCTTGGGGATTGGGGTGAAGCTGACCAGTAGTTCTCGAAATCTTCTTTTTTGCCTTTAGTGAAGACAGGAGGGATGTTTGCTTTCTCCCAGTCCTAAGTAACCTCCTCTTACCTCAATAATCTTTCAAGGATTATTGAGAGTAGCTTTCCAGTGACATTGATCAGCTCCATCAGCACTCAAGGGTGGATCAATCCATTGCAGCTCTCTAGTTGTGGGAGCTATGACCCCAGTGAGGCTGCAGCACTGTAACTACATACAGGTCTCTAATTCCTCCCATTTGTTCCCCATTTTTGGACTTTAAGCTATATCTTAAAGTTCAAATGCCCTATAATTGCAAATGGTACTAATTTGGTTTTTGAAAAAGTATATTTTATTATTACTCCACATATAGATATAATTTATTACGAGCTGGTATTTTCATCATTAACATATAAAGAGCACAAGTGGTTTTCTAAATATAAATATATGCTGTCTTTCTTAGAAAGCCATGGTGGTGTGCTGTTTCTGTCAAAGGGAATCTCTCTGATCTTATACCTGTTGTACCATGTGCAGACCTTAGAAAGCTAATGTGACTCTCCTCCTATCCCCTCACATACACACTGGTCTAGGTATTTTAATGTGGAGGTGGTTGGGGTGGTGGTTGTTGTGGTGGTTGTTGTTGTTGTTTGTTGTTATTATTTTATATATATATGTTTTGTTTTGTTTTTACAATAGCAATTTTCTCCGACTCAGATGTGCAGAAATCTCTGCATCACTACTATAGTTCATGGCCAGTCAACAGCATTTGGAAAGTTGTTTCCATCTGGAAACTCTTTGCTGTCATATGGAAAATACATTGGTGATGTCAGCCTTGTACTTAATGGAAAGAGATCCACAACACTTGAATTGTCCCTGCTCAGCCAAAAAGTGGCCAAGAACTGAATGTGCATGAAGCTCAAAATATTTTCTCAACCACCAAGAAGATTGCTTCATCCAAGGACCGAAGCTCATTGGCATCAAAGGGCACTGCTCACCCTACTCTTGATCTATGGGTAAGTAAAGTGCTTCTGTTTCAAGACTCCCCTTCTAAAACATTTCCTGAGCACTAAAAATGTTTAAAAAATGTAAAAGAAAACAGTTACAGAAAAATGATATTAAAAGAAAATTCCAAACTGCAGTGAATGCCTCCAGCCAAATTTCTAAACTGGGCAGCAGAGTGAGAGGAAATGGCAACATATTTTTGCAGCATTTACACTTTATGCTACTGCTGGCGCACACGGTTTTGTGCCTGTAGAGAGAACAAAATATTGGAGTCAAAACCTTCCCTGTAGATCTGAGAGCAGTATAATATTAAAATTGAGATTTTCGGTGTAGGTCTGAAGATACAGTTCTGCCCTCAAGTTGAACTGCCTGTATGAGGTTGTGAGGGGTTTCTGGGAAAACTGGCAGTGGAACTGGGATGAGCAAGTGAGGCTGGTGGCCCCGCCAAGGGGACAGGCAGGTCCCTGCTGGGGGCCCACAGCCAGCTGGCCAGCCCAGCCTGTGGCCAGGAGCTCTGCGCCTGCCGTGGCACAAGTGACTGCCAGCCCGCCGAGCCTCTTGTGGACAGGGCAGGGAGTGTGAAAGTTCCGCTGGGAGGATGCTGAATGTCCTGCTGGGAGAATGCTGGCATTGTTTGTGTCTTGGGGAAGAAGAGGTAGAGCAGGTTGGATGGGAAGCCTCAGGAAACCCAGCATTGTTGCTTAGCAGTACTCATAGGAAACAATTTTATTTGTTTGCTTGTCTTAAACTTTCACATAAGCACCCTCAGTCCCTTTGAAACTTGCTTAGAAATGAATGAAATGCGGCATTAAGTGTCAGATACATAAATCAAACCATTACTGTAACTGTGGAATGATCAGTAGAGACAAACAGTCTCTCTTTAGTTTGTTACTAGCCTGGAAAACGCATTAATTAGCACTAATGAATCACCAGAGCAATGACTGAGCCAGGTTTCCAGCATTGCCAAAACACAAGCATGATTCAATTAATGCTGAAGGTTTTAGTACATGTGTTTTTATGGAACAGTCTTTTGACACTAGTATCTTTTTAATAATGCTTTGCAATTCTCTTCCAATATTATTGCGTGCAGACTGAGCTTCCCAATTTACTGCAAACAATAAAGAATCAGAAATGCATCTGTGACCTCCTTTTGGAAGAAATACTCATCTGGGTAATGTAATTATTATGTAAATTACTCAAAGTTAATGGTATTTTCTACTTATGCAGGATTTACTGCTGTCAGAGTTGATGACTGACTAGCACCAGAGCTTAGATATTGGCGCAAAAGCTAACTCGTTATTTAATTTAATTTAAAGATTCCGAGAAACTGCTCCTAGTGTGTAAACAAAATCTTATCAAGAGACCTCCACAACAACTTGTATTTTCATTGGTAATCTCTGCAATTCAGAAACGGGGACAAACTGTGCAATCTGACTCAACAGGGGATAATGTGGAATCGTCCTGAAGAGTTGTGAGAGACCATGATTCTTGCCTAATCACCTCAGAGAAGGGGCAAAGATAGTGCAGCCTCTGCCTTTGCTATGCAAACAGCTCTGTCCTCTTTAGATGAAGTCTGAGTTTAAACCAAGAGATGCCAGAAACTACAGTACCTGGACTGGCTTATTCTCAGACATTGTGATCTTCAGGGACAAGATGACTTTCTAGACCCCTAAAATGCTCAAATTTTCAAATTTAATATGGAGTGGTTTGCTATCTGTCATCTGTGAAACTGAAGGTAGATGAAACCCTTCCTAGTACAAGTTGGCTGAGAAAGAAAGTGTAATACAATACCCAAGGTGGCATTTCCTGCTGGGTGCCAGGAGCAGACCCAATGCCTCCCTCTGTAGCAGGAGATTCAACTGACTTCTTTTTTCAACAGTCTCTGCCTTTCAAAGAGACTCAGAATTCCTTGTTTTGACAGAACAAGCCAGTTCATGTTCCTGAACCACCCACGGTGCTTGGAGTGGAGACATCTCACAGATTTTCGTAGTATGCAGAAACCTAAGCTTAATGCCAAACCATTATTCACCAAACATGAACTACCAATGCATGTCATCTCTTTTATTGCCACTCTTGCTTATCACCTTCCAGCCCTTCCACCCCTCAGCTGAAACTGTAGCTGCTTCCTTCAAGGGGAGTCTGGAAGGTCACCCACAGCACTGAATGGGTAAAGGGAGTTCACTGGCTGGGGAGAAAGTAACAGCTCTGGCAACACAGGAGCTTTGCGTTTTCCCCTAATTAGTAACTTGAATGTACTGTTAAGGAAAAGACATTTTGCATTTTCTCTGGAAGCACTTGACACAGTCATTAAGACCATAAACTGACAATACTGATAAGAGCACGAGGAAACAGAATTCCCCTGTGCAGAGGTGGTCTGTATCAGAAACATTTATTTGAATGTCTTCTTCCTTCGTCTGCTTGAATTCTGAAGAGTTGAATAAGGCAGCATAACTGTAAGTAAAATCAGATTTGCAACATTACACAAATGCAGCAAAGTTTAACATCCCAGATGGCCATCAACTTTGCCCATTTCCAGTATGTCTCAGGCTTGCAGTCATCTACTCATCTTCTCTGCTGCCAAGGCTGCCTGCTGAAAGTCTTTTCTTAAGAAAGGCCAAGCAATCACTCAGTGGGAGTACACGAAGCTGTCAGCTCCTCCTATACCAGTAACACTGGGCTTGTTGTAATCTTTTCCACTATAAGCCAAAATTTCTCAGCACTTACGACCCAGATGTACACATTAATTTTGGTCTGAAACCAAAAACAGAAGGAATTAGGCCACCCAGCTCTGAACTAAGGACATACTTCCCAATCTATGTGTTGTCCCTATGAGAAAAGTATAGGTCTCAATTCCAGCTGGGAACATTTATGACATTTAGTGTGTCTGCACATTCTCACTGAGAGGGACAGATTGTCAAATTCTGCTTTTAGTTATATGTATGCATGCAGCCCAAGTGAAATCAGTAAATGATCACATCACTGGCCTCTCCAGTGAAATCTAGGTCTTTACAAGCTTCAATAACAGATTGGTTTTTTCTGCCTACTGTCACATAAATAAAATAGGAAATTAAATTTTAAAAGATTGCAAAATAACTTTGTGAACACAATGCAAACCAAGAAAACATCAGTCTTAAAACAGGTAACTGTATGCCTTCCAGTAAAACCTGTTGGCATTGGTGTGGTATATTTCTGTTATAGCTTTAATTGCATTTAAATATTGAATTTGAGATACTACATGTGAGGCTGAAACCTTAGAGGAAACCAAACTTCGTAAACAGAATAAGCTTTCTTAGAGCAGTGATTTACAGAATGAGTCTAGCTGAAGTTCCCAGTACAGTAATTTCACAGGGTCTACTGTTTTCTCCAAGTTCATCCTGTGTAATATATAAGTTACTTACCGTAGCCTGTGTAGAAGGTTACAAGTTGGGATATTACCATTTTCCATTTGAATCATGTCCCTATCTCTTAGCACAGGTTTATTTAATTCAAAGCTCTCCTGTTCAGCTTAGGGGGCAACATGTAGAGCTGCCAGAAATGATGTTTTTCTCTCTAAAATCCAAATTCTTGTTATGTCCTCAGATGCAGCTAACAACTCTCCATAACAAACGGTGCTCTTGATAACGGGAAAATGCACACTACAACCATCATGTGCTCTTCCAGTACAGCTCCTACATGCAATTCCTGTGGGTTGCATTTATGTCTCATCTCTTTTCACCCAAATGCACAATACTTGTGTGGTTGCAGTACCTCAGCAATCAACAATTTTCCCAATTATATTTAACTCTGGTGCTGCTATCCCTAACCATGTTCCAGTCAGAAAATGACAACTGCATGATGTTGTTTAGGAGATGAACAATTTTGGAAAAACTGAGCAAATCTGGCAGCAAAAATTCTGTAGGTAAGAGGTTGGGATATACGTGTGGATCTGAGCTGTTACGTGATGCATTAACAGTCAATATTTCACTTCCAGCAAGAGTAAGGAACAGGCTAGAGAAATAAGTTCTGTGTGTGTGTATTTATAATGAGAGTGTGCTGAAGATCTCATGGCAAACATCATCCATGCTGAATCTTTTGGGTGGTGTTATCTTGCCTTTTCAAAACCAAATGCAGTAGACCCTACTAGTTAAAGATTTTCTCCTTAGCTGCCACGTCTGTATTTGTGTTTCCTTGGGGATTTATGCAGCTTCAGCAGGGCTTTGCAAGCACATGTGAATGAAACATCCCCATGGTCACAAAAGGGTAAGGCAACAAGACAGAGACGATTTCCATAACGAGATACCTTCACATCTTTACTGGAATAAAGATAGAGAATGAAACTCCAGATTCAAGCCCAAAGCAACAGAATCAAAAAGCCCATCTCCTCTTTGACCTAAAGGTGTAGTTGGCTTTGCAGAGCCCATGTAAAAAGGTAAATTTAGATCCAAATGTTGCTTAAATGAAGGGATGGGTTTGTAATCTCTCTCCAACATGAATACAAGACCACACTATGACTTCAGTTATAGCACATAAGTATACAATAACTGCGCTGAAGTCCATAGAGTTGCTCTAGATTTACAAGGAATATAACAAGCATCATAACACAAGGTACAAGATTCATTGCTTTTTTTAGTCTAAAAGCCTGTGCATAAAATGCGTTAAAACTGCATAAAATCTGCAGAGCTGTGATGTTACAGTAACACTACCTTGCTTGTGAGGGAACTGTTACTGTTTTTGTCCCTCTGAATAAAGGGGCTCTCGACTTCCTTGCTTCCATATTTAACAATAAATGATTTTGTAGCTCTTTATGCTAACTTAAAAATTCTGCAAATATGTAGGCCTAGTAAACGTTGATATGTGAATTCTAAAACCTTTGCTGATCACAGCAGTTGTCTGAGTGGAAATTTGTTGTTTAGAGAGACTGTTTAAAATACTTTTCTCCCGGAAAGGAAGGGTTACTCCAGGAAAAGCAATATGTCAAGAAACTTTTGTACCATAGCTTTTACTTTCATATTGTGACCAAAAATTTCAAAACAAGACATTCTTGTTGGTGCCACGGGACTCACAAAAATAGCACCTGAAAGACAAAAATCCTCATGCATGTACACATAGTATGTAAAAGCAGTAAGTGTTCTCAACTTCATAACTCAATTAAATTCTAGAAAAGCCAAAAGTTGTGTTTATGTTACGATAAGCACAAGTTATCACTCAATGGCTAAAACCAGTGTTCATAATTTTTTCAAATGTCTTGTTCATGCTTGTCAATGTCCTGTAACGATGTGTCACAGCCAGATCTACTGAATACTGAATTTTGTGAGTTTAAAAACAAGGAAAAATCCACCATAAAACTTTTACATATTCTAACTGACTGTAAATGCTATTGAATATGTGGGACTTCCTCCAGCTTTGTTCTTTGCCGGATTGCTATTAGCTTACATTCAAAGTCTCTGTTGGCCACAGATTTCACATTGTTCTTCCAAATGTAATCATTTCTTTCTTTTATCTGATCTCCGACAGTCTCTCTGTTTTCATCAATATTTGACAGCAATTCCCTAAGATACAATATAGTCTATTCTAATATCCTTGTGCATACTCTCTTCTCCCTTTGAAATCCAATACCTAAGCAGTGAAATAATTTATTGTGCCTTATTTAGAATTTTATTTTTTGCATGTGTTTTGATACTGTCCCTTTGAAATGAAAGTTATTTGGAAATTTAAACCAACTGTTCTCAAAAAATAATACTGAAATATCATTCAGTCTCCCCCTTTTCAAAGATGTAGTGTTTATCATGTGTTCTTTTCAGGCATTGCTTAAATATTTCTTTCATGTTTTACACCCCAAACCTTAATTTTGTGAGAATGCACAAAACCCAATTTACACCAGCCACTGAAAATGAAGTATAAAAAAAATCAGTCCTGCACAGACCACTGACATCCCAAGATTAATGGACCTTTTAGACTAAGGGATCAAACTTGGAACTGAATATGCTTCATGTGGCATTTTCTGGCAACAAGAAAGCACACCATATGTAAAAAAGGAGAAATTAGTTTTCTGAATAAGCATGACTATCATCATTATCCCTGAATGCACAAATTTAACAGTGAAGATGATAACTTTTCAAATGACCTATAGAGAAGTGTTGGGGTTTTCATGCCAGTCTGAAAACCAGGCATAGTTAAATGCAAATTAAGAGATTCTCCACAAGGATAAAGTGGTAAAAATACCTGATTAAACATAGGCTAAGTCATTTAGAAATGTATTGATATTTCTTGACCTTTGAATTAAAATATAGGATTCTGGATCATATTCTGTTATAATGAATATGGAGATGAACTTACAGTTACAATAACGCAGACTGTAAATGTATTGTATTAACTCAATAACAGGCTTATAAATTCTCACTATAGTGAGAAAATGAGCAAAATTATTGACTATATGCTATAACTGATAATAATTATAAAATACACTTTTCAATTGTGAGAGAACACCAGGAATTAGGTATTGCTCCATCTGAATTAAAACAACAGTAATATACTAACCAGTATGTAAAATGAGCCAAAGTACTTTATTGTAGTTCAATAATAGTACAGGGCTGAGTACATTAACTTTTTGTCCAGCTAAAACAGGTACATCTCTTGGAAATGAACATTATTAAGAGTTTTTAACAAAATAATTTTCAAAGAGGAATGTGATTTTCATTTAAAACTAAATATGTTAATACATTAATTTTAACAAATGTCTGTTTTGAAAAAGAAACAAAACAAAGCCTTTCAGTAATGTCCAAGACATTTGGAAAGTTGATCTTTTTTGTACTAAATACCAAAAAGTTAAAAGTGATCAGTTTTTAACCAAAATATGTCATTCTTTTATCTAGATAAGATGTTGTAAATTACTTCAAACATTTTTTAAATTTGTATTTCATGGGAATTTTGAAGTCTTGTTCTTTTCAAAGTAACAGAATTTCCTCTCCAGTGACAAGCCAGTTCCTGCCTACTCAATTACACTGTTATATTGTTCCTGGGCTTAATCTTAGCCCTTCTGTTCAGAAAAGACATCAAATGAAAATTGTCTTTTTTTTTTCAAAAAAAAATATTGAATTAAGGGTAAAAATATCTTGCTGCATTGCAACAGTGATAAAATGTGCTCTTTTTTGGGCCAGGTTTGTGGAATTTTTTGAGAGAGCTCTTGATTCTGAATGATTCTTTTGATCACGGGCACCTGAATGGATGACTACTCTGCAGTTGTGAGTGTACTGGCTGCCTGGGGTGGGATGATTTTGATTTTTCTGCTAAGAAATTTGTATTTCTCAGGTAACATATTCAAGCTCCATCCTGACTAGGCATATCTCTTCCCCATGTCCCCCCTCACCACACTTGGCTAACTATACATGCTCTGCTTGGAAGCAGGTTAATCCATTTCACCTGTCCACATGTGGTATAATTTCTGCGCTGTCTTTTTGGGGCCCACCAAGCAACAGAACTGGAATCAAGAACTCTGGAAAAGAGTTCTTTCTGGAAGGGAAAAAACCCTACTACATGTGCAGTTCTGCACATTTTAGGAGAAATGAAATGGTATTTGTGAGGTTACCGGTCACCCATTCGAGCTGCAAGGGATACCACTAGCCTGAGCCATGTCATTCTCCAAGCATTTTCTTTCCATGAATGCTGAATATTCCCATGGCATTCCCTAAGATGAGTGACCACTGTTTGTCTGGGCTTGCTACCAAGAAGTATCTTCTTTCTACGTGATTCTTCCCAGGCAGAAAGGATTTAATGTTTTGGACCAATATTTCCTATTCAGGTTCCACAGCAGCTTCCTCAAAGACGAGGGGAGATTTCTATTCTAGGTATTTAAAGGGTTTCATAAAGTTTTGCTTTCTGCAACAATTCTTCTTATAGAGTCAACTGGTTCAACCAAGAGCTATGGAAAAAACTTACTTAAGAACTGAATGTTCGATTCATATGCCCAATACTGTTGAATTTGACTAAAATTTTAGTATTAGGGCAAAAGGAAGAAAGAGTTTGTGTGCAAAATGTACAACTAGATATAGTACAGGAAATATATACCATCCCTCCACTCACATAACAGTTTTTGTGGAGGAGGGAAGGGGTAAAAGGGTTTGGTTTATTTATACCTTACATTCTTTCCACTTGTCTTTGGTTTCCTTCTTCTTGTGTTGTTCTTTTACCTAATGAGCACTGTATTGGTCCTCTTAAACATTTCAGAGCTTGGGACAGTCCTTGTTTGCTGATTTGAATCAACACTCATGAATGTTACTGTTTGGGATTTGGGTTTAGGGTTGCAAGAAGTGCTCAGAATTTTGCAAGGAAGAAAAGGAGTACGTGTAATTCCTAAATCAGTAAGTCTAAAAAGGAGGTAAATTAGTGAAGTCTGTGGACTGAATGTCCATATCCCAAGGGAATCAGGGATAATGAAAAAGAAAGTGCTAAATGGGAGAAGAAATGCATGCTGGACTGAGACTGTCACTGTTGGCAGAATCAGTGGTATTGGTCACAAAAAGAGACAAGTAGAAATAGTCTAAGAAAGCATGTGTTGCAATGTTTATTCACTTGTACTTTCTGGACTATTAAGAATGAAGAAATATAAAACTGATTGAAAATGAAAGAGTAAACATCACAAAACTAAAAGCACATTTTGAGCACCTTAAAGTAAATTCTTGTTTGAGGGTTGTGTTTGTTCATCTTGTCTATTCTGAATGGGTTTGCCTACCTTTAATTTGCATCACATGTTACGGTTTGTGTACAGTGGAAATTCTGATCTGAATTATATATTGCATAACCTGATTGCCATAAACAAAGTCTGGAAAAATGCAGAATATCTAAAAAAATTTGTTTTCATTGAATCAGAATTTTAATGTTAGCAATTCAATATTAAGGAATTACTATTAGCACAGCATAGTTTGGTTTGGTGTTTAGTATACACATCCGGTTAGTGATGCTTTTTCTCCTGGAATGGAAGTTTTCCATAGCATTAAATAAATTTGAGACCTGGAGCTTATATTTTGGCATCTTTTTAATGAATTTACCACCCAGCAAGTTTCAAAGGTCATGATAAGATTAAAAACTTCAAACCCATGTTCCTTTGTTATTTTTTAAGCTCATACTCTGACACTAAACTATTTACGACATCTTTTTGGAAGGGAAATGTTGCATGTCTCTATAAAAATATTGAATTTTTTTTCATTCAATTCCAAAAGATAGAAGAAGACCGTATGTGAGGAGACACAAACACACAAAGAAAAGATGTTCCAAAGATCCTAAAACAATTTATTTGAGCATGGAGATGGCGTCAAGCAGTAAAGCCCTGGGTGTGCACTTTCTATTTAGTTTACATAAAAGGGAATTAAAGAAATACTGAGTATTCTGTAAGGTCAGCAAGCTCAGCTTTCTGTGTGCTTGTCTGTGTATATGAATTTATAGAACTGTAATTCTTTTTGTGCCTGGTTCATGGTACTTAACATGGAGTAGATTCAGTTTCATGATACGCTGTGAACAAATTGATTGTCATGTGATGATTTGTTGTAGTATAGGTGAAGCTCCTTCATTTTATTGTGGATCTTCAAAGAATGCCTAGATGAAGCACGTTGTGCAGTCTTTCTAGACCTTTCATTTTTGCTCTGCATTGGAATATAATGTCATGCTAAATATCTCTTCCTGAGGACTATAAAAAATTTTCATCCACTAAATAAAACAAGATTTTTGTTCTTCTTCCCCTCCCGTCCCCCTCCAGTCTAGGGTAAATAGAACCATAACTATTTCAAACTCCATGTAGACCTGACTAATGCTTAAAATACATAAAATATATAGGGTGATGATCTTTTTTTACTAGTTGAGATTTGAAAAAACAGTAGATAAACTAATAGGACCACTCTATGTATATCATCGAAAATAAAGGGATAAAAAAGGGAATATGGGCATCTGCAGAACACTTCCATAGAAGAAGTGTCTTATGAAGATTTTCATTCAGCATTAGTTACTTACAAAGAACTGATTCTCTGCCAAAGCAGTTAAATATGTTTCCCAGACCTTATTGAAGGCACACTCTTGCCCTGTGTCAATTTCTCAGGAAATAAAGCATTTTAGGTCTGCTTCTAGAGATTATCAGTGCTCTCTAACTGAGGTGTTGAAGACGAATGTGTTCAAGTCAGCTGCAAATATTTCAAAAGACTTTACATGGTCCAGGACAAACCCAGAGTCCAGATAGCTGGTGTAAACTGGCACAGCTCCACTGACTTCATGGACATAGTGGGGTACTGCTGCTTTACAGCAGATGGGCGTTTGGCCTCTTGCTGTCTGCTGAGCAGACTTGTTAGACATAAGCTTTGAGAAAAACTAACAGTGGGCATCAAAGTACTCAGGGAAATGATGGAATAAAAGCATCCAAATGTTAAACCTCTCAATATACTGAATCTGATCTTTGTGAAGGCAAGTCAAATAATGTACCAGTCTTTCCCCCAGCCTCAGCAAAATATGAGAGAGCAAGTCAAACCAAAATCAAATCCACAGCCAGGTCTGCTCCAGTACAGTCTTTACTTACGGTATCTCACAAATAAAAGAACAAAAGCATACAGTCACTATTTCTTGGAGCACGATGTGTTTCCCACAAATGAGTTGAGAAATTAGACTTTTAATGTATCTGTCTAACATATAAAATGGAGCTTCCTGACCTGTCCATTGCAAAGTACCTGTCTTGAACACATCATCTGTCTTTATGTGAACAAACTGACTCTGGTTTCTGAGAAGTTTGGAACACTGACTTAAACATTTTGTGGAATGAAATCTTGGCTTTTTCTCCATAAAAGGAACAGACACTACCATAAAGCAATGTAGGGGCAAAATTTTAGTCATATAGCCATAAGTGTCACCAGCCCTTGAACTGCTGTATGTGAGCACTGCTGTGTCAACCTGAGGACCTGATTAAGTGTTTCTACTTGACCACACAGCAGAGGAGCTCAATCCACGGTAGCTTGTCCATTCTGCAAAATGTTATGCTCTGGGATGTGGACAACTGTTCTGGGTGCATCAGACTTCTGTCCATATCTTCCATCTTAACGAGTGTGTTTGAGATACACCTCAGCTCCATATCCCAATGAAGAGCTTTCAAATCACAAGAGAGGGACTGACAGCTGGCTGCCCACCTCTCCAAAATCCTGAGAGAAGCAGCTCAGCAGAAACCTGGTCCTATCTGTGGCAAGCTGTTGTTGTACAGTAGTGTCTCAGTATTGAGCAGGGTTGTGTCCTGGGAAAGAAAAGTAGAAAGAAAACTGGAAAAGTAAATGTCTGAACTGCAAGATTCCTCAATATCTTGCTCAGTTTTTGCCCTGCATGATCAGGGCTATAACAATGCCTCAGGAAACCAAGAATTGGTCTGACTTTTTTTAAAGGAAATAGCACAGTACATTTTAGAGATATATAACCTCTCCTAGCTGCTTCACAGAGGAAATGATTCCTAAGTATCCCTTATCTTAAAATTAAATAGGTGACGATGGGAGAGAAACAGAACAGCTGTTTAGAGGCTGTCTTGAAAGAAAACAGAAAGGATTTTGTTCTTCGATGCTGTCCTGCTGCTTTAAAAAAACTTTTATAGGCAATTAAAAAGTGAAGTAGTGATAATAGTCTGACAAAATCTTCCCTTATCTTTGCTCCCTGACTTTACCTGCCATTGCAGGAAGAGCAGTTCGCAGCTTGACCATATGTTAGGTTGCAGCATATGAATCACTATTCTCCAAAGAGGTATTATTTACTTAAGAGTGATTAACAGGGATAAAAAGGGTCAGGGTGTTCCACTTCATGCTGTTAGATGAACTAACTTGATGATAGGCATAATGCAATGGGTCTGGGAGAGCTGTACTATGTGCCAAAATGATCCCATGCACTATCAGATCTTACCTACCCTTGTTTAAACTAAACAAATTTGATGGCTACTCAGTTACATTTTCCATATGGTGCAGCATCTTCTGAGCAGCAACTTGAATCAATCTTTGTGAGGCAATATTTTGAATTATTTTCCTGCTATTCACAATTCTCTCAAAAGCAAATGTTGAGAGCAATAATAAAAAA